>NC_090802.1:21063060-21148060 GCF_036512215.1 Solanum lycopersicum
AAGAACGTGACTAGATGAATTTGAGTTCAAAATTCAGCTTCTGCAATGGAGAAACATATTTTTAATGCTTTTAAACTACTAAAATGTATCTGTAATGAGTTATAAAGTGATTATGAGTTATAAAGTGATTATTATGGAAGATTTCTCAAATTTCTAAAATAGAGGGAAACTAATTCTGAAGCTTTGTTTTGAAATAAAATGGAGTAAACATGAAAATATAGTAGGAGATGATGATAATTTTACGTTAGAAATAATATCACCGTAAAAAAACTCGCTCGAATCGACAAATTGTCAGCAGTAAATACGACAAAAAACAAGCTGATTCTTCCATGTTTCCATTTGAGACTTTTTTTTTCTAATATAAATTTTAACAATTAGAAATAAATATAATATTCCAAATATGTGGGAAAGGAGGGGGAGGGGGGAGGGGGAAGGGGGACTAAAGTGGAGATAGGGAAAGTCTGTGGGATATTTTGTATGTGCCAAGTAGGGCACATAGATGATGTCATAATAAGTTGGTATACCACTAATTTTTTAACTTTTCACTTAATTTCCAATTATGTTTGAAGAGTGACTATTTTTCCAACTCTCCTAACTTATTGGACATTATTATTTGTAAAATATAGAGTTTATAGAACTTAGAACTTCAATGTGATGAACTTGTAACTGAAGAAATACTTGAGAATTTTAGGATTTATGAAGTTAAACGTAAGATTTTTTTGATTGTATAACTTTTAAACTTAAGAATTAATTAAAACTTGAAACTTTAATGACATGAAGTGGAACTCTACAAATACTTGAGTTTTTGCATTTTTGAACTTACACTAGGAAAAATTATTGAATTATTTTGATTTTTATATGATTTTTTAACTTTAAATTTTATATATATATATATATATATATATAGTTTATTACATGAGAGGGACTTAAAACCTTAACCATAGGAAGTAAAATAACAGATACATGATAGGAGCATTAAGGGGTTTTTTAAGACCACAAAAAAGGTACTATGACCATCAATGGATTTTAACAACTGGAGAATCCTTAGAGCTCATAGACCTCAGTTTATTCATTTTGTTTTGCTTCTGATTCTGATGTTTATCATATATACCATTCTTCTCCATACCATCAGACAGTTTCCCTTAGCCATTGAAAATATTTGAGAGGATTTAGTAAAAATCATAAAATAGCCTTCCATGGTTCCATATTTGGCTAAGGAGTCCACTATAGTGTTTGTTTCCCCAAAATAGTGGACCACTGTAGCATTGAGTTCTTTCAAAACAAGATTCAATATCCAAGCTTCCATGATGATTTACATGCACCAATGATCAGGTCCACCACTATCTTGTTGTGACGAAAAGATGAAACCGAAAATCTAACAATAAAGAACACCAAGTTTAACGTGGAAAAATCCTTCAAACCGAAGGTAAACACCACGGGATCGAGAAGATCCAAATTTTTTCACTATACCAATAGGAGGGTTACAAATATTCTTCTAATGGCTACACAACAAGTGCCAAAATAGAACAAACAATCGCTACACCAACAAAAGATAAATAGAAAGAAACACCACCCAAACCCAACTTCTGTTTGGGACCTAAAACAGGATCTTGATGACCTACGAATCTGATTCAACCATTCAAATCAACCACCAAGATGTCAGAATACTCAGTCCAAATTTCGGCCCAATGCAAGGGTTAGTTAATCGGGAAACACGATCTGAACATTGCTGGTTGGAGAAAAAGACTGCAGCAAAAGAACCCTTTTCTTTCTCTCTTTTCTCTTGTTGAAAGCTCTCTCAAAAACCTCTCTTATATTCTAATGTCTTTCAAAGACAATACCAATGAACAATTGATTATTCTCTCAAAACCATCCTCTATTTATTGAGTTGTGCTTTTTCTTACAAAGCCAAAACCAACTACAAATAGGATTAAAATTCCAATCCTTTTCCTAATAGAATGTGAAACCAAATGAAGAGAATAATTCCAATCCTTTTTCAAGTAGGATTAGGCCATGGGACTTTGGCTGTAACATGGGCAATATCCCAACAAACTCCCCCTATAGCCAAGGGGCCAAATGGACTTCAAGTGGAGGAACTTTTGAGAGGCATCCCGCCTGCCACACTTCTACAAAACTAATGATTGTCTACGATGAGTTCTTTCCACTTATCTCTATGAGTATCTAACATGACTTCGTCATAACCTTCAGGTTCTCCCATATTAGTCAATAGAATATACTCATCATGAGAATAACGTGTTGAGCTTCGCTTCTCTCTAGTACATCTTCTACAAGAGTTTTCTGGAGCATCCGAAGCAGTCATTCCAACATGAGTTGGTTTATTATCAACCACAACATCATTAGTAGGAAAAATTATATATTCTACACTCTCATCATTATCTTGATCATTACCTTGGGTTCCTCATGTGTAGAAGATGTAACAATAGAAGGAATTGAATCAACCTCAACTAAGCTCTCATGAGTATGAGAATCTAGTTTCTCAGTCTTGTCAATATCTTCAATTTTGATCTTCAAAGAACACAACATCACGACTTCTAATGAGTTTTTTTATCAATTGGATCATAGAAGTGATATCCAAACTCATCTTGACCATAACCAATAAAGATACATTGCTTAGTTTTAACATCCAATTTCGACCTCTCATCTTTTGGAACATGCACACAAGCTTTACACCCAAACACTTTCAATTGATCATAAAAAACATCCTTATCAAACCAAACTCTGTTTGGAACATCACCATCCAAAGCAACAACAGGTGACAAATTGATAACATAAGCAACAGTGTTAAGTTCTTCATCCCGAAAAGAATTTGGAAGTTTAGCCTCTGAAAGCACACATCTAACTCTCTCAACTAAAGTTTTGTGCATCCTCTCGCCAAACCATTTAACTCAGGAGTCTTTTGATGACGGATTCCTTGCGATTTGCAGTAGTCATCAAAGGGACCAATATACTCACCACCATTATCAGTGTGAATAAATTTTAATTTCTTTCCCGTTTGTCTCTCAGATAAGTCTTGAAACTGCTTAAACACATTAAGCACTTGATCTTTGGATTTTAAAATATATACCCAAATCTTGTGAGAATGATCATCAATGAAAGTAGCGAAGTAAAGTGCATCACCTTTTGACTTCACTTTGAAAGGACCACACAAATCTGAGTGTACTAGCTCCAATAGCTCAGACTTTCTTGAAGGATTATGACTGTGAAAAAAACTCTTTTCTGTTTCCCTGCTAAGTAATGAACACATCTTTTCATCTTTGCTTGTTTCATACCAGCAAGCAAATTTTTCTTAGCCAAATAAGTGATCCCCCTCTCGCTCATATGACTAAGCCTCTTGTTCCACAATTCTGATAAAGTCTCGCTCTCCACCAAATTTATAGTGTCACCAAGAATCGATCCTTGTGTCATGTATAAATTTGAATGTTTTCTTCCTCGAGCTAAAATCACTGAGCCTTTGGTGAGCTTCCATTGGCCATTGCAGAAGTCATTATGATAGCCATCATCATCTTGTTGTCCTAGAGAGATCAAATTTATTGGAATGTCTGGAGCATGCTTGACATTCTGAAGGACCAACGTTGAACCAGTATAGGTTTTCAAACAAACAGTTCCAACACCAAACACCTTAACCTCACCAACATTACCCATCTTTGACACCTCAGAGTTAATGGAAGTATAAGATGAAAAGAAGTCTTTTCTTGGTTCGACATGTGATGTGGCTCCAGAATCTACTATCCAACATGTATCTTGAGATACAAAACATATGACGTCTTTATCACAAGCGAAGAGAAGGTCATCTTGGACAACAACAACAACATTATTTTCATTGTTTTCTTCCTCATTCCCTTCTTTAAGATATTGCTTCAATTGTTTACAAAATCCTTTTAATATGTCCTTTGTTTCCACAATGATAACATATAATATTTGGATTCATGAATTTGGACTTGCTTCTACTTTTACCTCTACTTCTCGGATCTCTTGTCTTATGTCTCCCTCGATCTTCTGTATATAAAACATCTAAACGTGAAGATGTGTCTTCAGATTTTATTCTAACATCTTCATTCAACACACCACTCTTTGCATATTCCATAGTAACCTTTCCACCAGTGGCAGAATTTGTTAAAGAAACACGAAGAGTTTCCCAAGAATCCGGTAGAGTATTAAGAAGCGAAAATCCTTGTATTTCATCATCAAAATTCACACCCATTCCTGATAGCTGATCAAGAATACCCTGAAAATCATTTATATGATCAAGAATAGGGCTGCCCTCTTTGTATTTAAAGGACATCAATTGCTTTAACAAGAACAACTTGTTATTGACAATTTTTGAAGTGTAAAGCGTGTCCAACTTTTCCCATAATGTTCTAGCATGTGTCATTCATAATATGGTTGCGAAAATTATCTTCAACCCATTGTCTTATATATCCACATACTTTTTTGTGCTCAAATTTTCATTTTTTATCGGTCACATTCTCGGGTTTATGAGCGGAGAAAACTGAAAGATGCATCTTCTTCACGAACAATAGATCTTTCATCTTGCTTTTCCATATGTTGTAATTTCTTCCATTTAGACATACCATCTTGCTCATATTTCCCTCCATATTGATAACCTTAGCTCTGATACAAGTTGTTGTGATGAAAAGATGAAACCAAAAATCTAACAATAAAGAACACCAAGTTTAACGTGGAAAAACCCTTCAAACCTAAGGTAAACACCACTGGATCGACAAGATCCGAATTTTTTCACTATACCAATAGGAGGGTTACAAATCTTCTTCTAATGTCTACACAACAAGTGCCAAAAGAGAACAAACAATAGCTACACCAACAAAAGATAAATAGAAAGAAACACCACCCAAACCCAACTTCTGTTTGGGACCTAAAACAGGATCTTGATGACCTCCGAATCCGATTCCACCATTCAAATCAACCACCAAGATGTCAGGACACTCAGTCCAAATTTTAGCCCGATCCAACAGTTAGTTAATCGGGAAACACGATGTGAACGTTGCTGGTCGGAGAAAAAGTTTGCAGCAAAAGAACCCTTTTCTTTCTCTCTTTTCTCTTGTTGAAAGCTCTATCGAAAACCTCTCTTATATTAGAATGTCTTTCAAAGACAATACCAATGAGCAATTGGTTATTCTCTCAAAACCATCCTCTATTTATAGAGTTGTGCTTTTCCTTAAAAAAACAAAACCAACTACAAATAGGATTACAATTCCAATTCTTTTTCTAATAGAATGTGAAACCAAATAAAGAGAATAATTCCAATCCTTTTCCAAGTAGTATTTGGCCATGGGCCTTTGGCTGGAACATGGGCAATAGCCCAACACATCTTTGAGTCCATTTCGAAAATGATAGGGTCAGTCCTACTTTCTTTGGACCATTTGAGACAAAAAAGTATTGCATATTCTGGAAAGGCTTCTTCCAACAAACTGCCATGGAGTTATCCGTGGCTTGTAGACATTTGACAGGGAGCAAAAATCTTTCCAGGGGAACAAAATCGAAATGTTTTCTTATAGAAATCTTGAGTTTGAAGAAAATGTCATATATAACTTTAGAGAAGGAAGTTATGACTTTCCCAAACCTATAGGTACATCTTTTTTTTCTAGTTCTCATATATAATTTTAGAGATAAGATCCCACCAACTTCACATCAGGCTACTATGATTTTGATGAAGTATTCCTAGAGAGTTCGCAAAGAAAGACCATACCTTATTGGCATAGATGATGATAACTAGGATTGGATATTTGTTGTTGAAATCCATTATTAACGTTATTCTTATGATACTTCACAATGGTATCATCTAGGGGGAGTCTCTTGGTTATGATCCTCCAATCTAAAAAATGAAGTTTTTTGTGCCAAATCATGTTGAGAGTGTCATTAATGTTTTTCCTATCCATATATGGTTGTCTTGAGTTCTGAGTCTCCACCATATTTTCATAGCAAAAGATTCTTGGCATTCTTTCTTTGTAAAACAAACTTTGTCCCTGAAAGCTTAGCGTTTTTTTTTTGTTTTGCCTTTCTTTTTGACCTGATAAAAATCAGCCAGGTACTTGTCTATTTGAGTCAAAAATCCTTTAAGAGGGGTAATGGCTGCCGATATATCCATAATTTGTAGAAAAGTATAACTGTTATGCCCCATATAGAGTCGGTTGTCTTTCCATGCTCATTCTTTCTACAAAATCTTCGTGGTGATATCTGTGAAGTAGCTTATTTTCTTCCTACCTGCGAAAATGGTAATGTTGATTTCTGAGAGAACCTTGTTGCCTTTTAATGAAAGTAGTCTGATTTTCAGAGATAAGATTAGGGTGAAAATAGTTAAGCCACTATGTTTGATAAAATCTTATTTGTGAAGTTACTGAGTCTAATATGTCTCATTTATGAGAAGCTAGTAAGTGCTTCCACATTAAGAATAAGAATCAAACAAGAACGGCTGAGATATTACCTGCAAAAAAAATTAGTAACATCATGTTTAGTAATTTTTGATCAAACAAACCACTGTAGCAATCTGGTTTCGGGGCACTTTCATTGTTTAGATCCTTAATTGCTTCTACGATATCATTTTCACTGGGTTCTATGATAAGCCTAATTTTATAATGACATTGTCTTATTGATTTAGAGTAGTACTATAGTCAGTACTATTATAGTCTTATCTATCTTTGATAAAAAGTTGACTATAGAACTGAATAGTTGCCTCCCCAATTTGATTAGGATCTTCAGTCCAGATGCCTCTCTCATCCTGAACGTAGTTTCTTCTTGTTTTGTGTTTGATAACACTAAACAAGTATTTATAGAATTTGTCTCCTTCCGGGATCTATTGAATGTTGGAGTTTTATTAAAGTATGATGTTATGCAGTGTATATATCTGGTGTATTATGATTCCATGGGTTTTCATCAATGGTCCACTATATTTTTTCAAATTGAAAGAAACAATTAAAAATAGTTTAGTGACTGTCAAACTGAATGGAATATACTAAGTATGAAACATAAGTTTTAAATAAAATATCTGAAATTAAAAAAAAACTCTCTAAAACTGTCTATCTACGATGCCTATATTATTGAGGAAGGATGTCAGTACAAGACCCATAACACCTCAAAACTACTAGTTGGAAAGTAACTATCAAGTCTTCTAGAATGCAAGGAGTCTCACCAAAGCTAATGGAGTGTAGAGTTATCTCAACAAAGTGCCCGTTGATAATCATGAATGCCTATATTTTCATCATAAAAGGATGCAGGTCGAATGACATCAGTGCATGGAATGTATGAGTATGTAATATGGTTGAGTAAAA
Source organism: Solanum lycopersicum (assembly GCF_036512215.1). NCBI lineage: Eukaryota > Viridiplantae > Streptophyta > Magnoliopsida > Solanales > Solanaceae > Solanum > Solanum lycopersicum. The sequence goes on from NC_090802.1 coordinate 21,070,368, forward strand.
AAATAACTGAAAGCAACTCAACTAATCAATACATGAACATGAAGTGAAAACCATTTAAGCTCTACTGTAAAATATACAATAAAAGCAACATGAAAATAATATACTTTACTTATGGAAAGTTTCTCTAACTGACAATCCTTACTATGCTTCTAATAATAATACAACATCCCCCCCACATTGCAAGGGTCCATCCTATACCTTGTTGGGGGTATAGGATGATATCGTTACTATGGATACATCTAATTAACCATCTCAGAGCAGTGAGGAGTCGCATAAAAAATCAATGTTATCCTATCCTAGGCTGGCTACGTAGTGTCATGGAACTTCCGAATCACAAAAGACTCTAATCGAACTCGGTTCTCGAAACTACATCCATAATGATTAAATAACTTTGTGGTCAATCCGCCCATTACAAAGGATGTAATTCTTACATTACTTGAAATGCTTTTCAAAACATGAGACATGTTTACCTTCTTGAAAACATGCACTCAATCACGAACTTATCTTTCAAGTCCAATTATATATATATATATATATATATATATATATATATATATATATATATATATTTATATATAGATATATAGATATATATAAGACATTAGAAACTCTTACGTTTTTAAGAAATAGAACCTTTAAACTTTTTTTTCTTAAAACTCATATTTACTTCCTCAAAACTTAATTTAAAACTCAAGTGTTGGTTTTGAAAATCTTTTCAAGATTTATAACTCAAGATAAGATTCATGCTGAATTATAGACATGAACAAATCAACTCATGGATCTCAATAAAAGTATAAAAATTAAATACCTAGAAATAAAATTTCAAAAGAATTAGGAATTCAAGAAATCAAAATCTACTTATCTCATGAATATTCAAATTTTAGCGGTAGAATCCTGATTTCCCTTTTAGTGATTTAAAAGTAGATGTAGGGCATGAGGACGAACTATTCCAATATTATGATAACCTTACATACATGGAAGAACAAGCTTTGTAAAGAATCTTGAAGAATATTGAAGAAGAACTTGATTAGAAGCCTTGAAATCCTAGCTTGAAGGTAAACAATCAAGATAACCTTTCTTGTGATTCTTGAGTTAGTTTCTTGAAATCTCTATGACTAAGAATTATGATTTTCATTATTTATTAATAATTTCATGGAAGAATATGAGTTGTAAATAATGGAATTATTGGAGAAAAACTTACCTCGAAGAAGAATCGTGAAAATTATTAAAAGAATGTCTAATGAAGTCTTCTACATTTATTTTTCATTGAGGTTTTCCCTAGGGTTTGAGAGAGATGAGAATAATGGATTAAAAGATGAAAATCTGATTGTTTTGATCCATTTAGTAGTAAATAAATTTGTTTAGAGTTTTCTTGGAGGTTAAAAAAGATAAAAAGACCATTTTAATGCTTTCCGTTCCGCTAATTCATCACTCACTGTATCAGTTACTAAAATTGTCATAACTTTTTACTCAGAAATTGAATTGACATGAAATTAGCGATGTTAGAAAGAATATTTTAATATCTTTAATTTGATAAGTTATGCGCCATGTAACTCTTTATATTCTAAGATATGGTCGTTTGAAGTTGACCGAAGTAGAATCACGGTACATTTTTGTGAAACCCGGATGAATGGAATTTTTGGAGATACGAGCTTTTTCCATGATCATCTCTTCAAGTCCATCAACCACAGGCACACACAACATACCTTGATGTCTTAATACACCATCCCCTCCTTGATCAAAAGCTAATACTCTTTTATTATGAGAATTTTCCTTCAATTAAAGAAAAATGGGATCTTGGTATTGCTTTGCTTTCACTTTTGAAACTAATGACGATTTAGCTTCATTCTTCCCCACTATCTCTCCTTCTAAGAAATCCCTTAGTAGAACTCCTAAGTGTGCAAATGTATGCACATCTTTTGTTAGTCCTTTCTTCACTTCTTCAAGATGGGTGGTACTACCCATCGACAACCTGCTTAAGACATTAGCAACCATATTATCCTTACCTGGGTGGTAATGAATGCTCATGTCATAATCTTTAATCACTTATAACCTTTTCTAAGATTAAGCGCTTTCTAAGTGAACACATATTCGAGGCTCATTGTGATCAGTGATTATATCAACATGAACGCCATACAAATAGTGACATCATATTTTTAAGGTAAAACTATAGCAGCCAACTCTAAGTCATTGGTTGGATAATTCTTTGCACGAACCTTTAAATATATGGAGGCATAAGCTATAACCTTTCCATTATTCATTAGAACATAACCCAAACCAACTCTTGATGCATCACATTATTCATTAGAACATAACCTAAACCAACTCTTGATGCATCACAGTACAGAATAAAACTTTGAGTACCCTTTGGTAAGGTTAAAACTGGGCAGTAGTCAACCTCCTTTTCAATTCTCACTGAAACCTTTTCTCAGAAGTTTCATACCATTGAAATTAACTGTCTTTTTAGTTAACTTGGTTAAAAGAGATGAAATAGACAAAAACCCCTTCAAAACCTTCTATAATGTCCAGCCAACCTAAGGAACTCCTAATATCACTTGGAGACGTGGGTCTAGGCCAACTCTGAACTACTTCTATCTTTTGGGTATCAACTTTATTTCCATTACTGGAGACAATGTTTCCCAAGAATGCAACAGAATTAAGCCAAAACTAACATTTGAGAACTTAGCATATAACTCCTTATCTTTCAAAGTCTGGAGAACTCTTTTGAGGTGATTAACATGATCCTCTTTATTCGTTGAATATATTAGTTTGTCATAAAAGAAGATGATAACAAACATATATTAATAAGGTTTAAAGATATTATTCATAAGATCCATGAATGTTGCAGGCACATTGGTTGACCTAAAAGACATGACCAAAAATTCATAATGCCCATATCTTGTTCTAAAAGTTGTCTTTGGAATATCACATTCCCTAACTTTCAACTGATGGTAGACTGATATGAGATCAATCTTCGAGAAGTAGGAATTACCCTGAAGCTAGTCGGAAAGATCATCAATCCTTAGAAGAGGATATTTATTATTGATGTTAACCTTGTTCAATTGGCCGTAATCCTAAGGGAACCATCTTGCTTTCTCACAAACAAGACCGGTGCGCCCCAAGGTGAGACACTTCGTCGAGTGAAACCTTTATCTAACAGATCTTTCAGTTGTTATTTCAGCTCTTTCAACTCTGCTTGTGCCATTGTATATGGAAACATAGATATAGGACGAATATATGGAATGATCTCTATGTTAAAGTCTATTACTTTCAGAAGGGACTGGGTAAATTATTAGGAAAGACTTTTGGAAGATCTTATACTATAGGAACTGATTGAATGGGAGCTACCTCAGCACTTGAGTCATTCACTCTAACTAAGTGATAGATACAATCCTCTGAAACTAACATTCTCGCCTTAAAGTACGAAATGAGACAACCCTTAGGCACTGCTGAACTACTACTCCATTCTATGAATGGATCATTAGGAATCTGAAACTTAACACTCGAGTATTACAATCTATTGATTCATAATTTAACAACCCTAAAAATGGATAAGATAAGAAATGTGTCAAGAATGCCTACGATTATATCAGGGTTCACACGGATTGATGCGCGTACAATCAGACCTTGGAACCCTTGCAAAAACCAATCCAACTAACTTGGGAAGTTAGTTGAGCTTGGAAAGGTTGGGTTCAACCATGTAGGGCTCTCGAATATGAAGATTTACTTAAATGAGTCTTTACCCGACTTAAAAAGAAGAAATCTTAGGTTTGAAGGGTCTAGGGGTAAAATGGTCTTTTTCCTGGCTAAGGGTAGTATCATAATTACCCTTAATATGTAATTAATTATTTAATTAATAAATTTGAGGGACAATTTAGGGAGAGAATTGAGCCCTTTTAATGAAGTCTTGCTCCACCGGGGTTCAAACCTAAGTGGAAGCAATGATTTAATGTGATTTTTTTGTTATTGGTGAATTAATTTAATAAATGAATAATTAATGGCTTATTTAAAAATTAAATCAGATTTTATTATTAATTATTATTTATTTATTTGTTAGGTTTTTTTTTTAAAAAAAATTGACTATGTCTTGCTAACTATCCTAGTTTTAAGAGGCACTATCTCACACAAATTCTCTCTCTCACGCCTAAATCTCTCTCTATCATCCAAATTGTTTTTATTGGTTGCAAAAATAGAAGATAAAACCGTTAGAAAACAATCAAAAGTTCTATAGACTCAAAGAACTTACAAAAATAAAAATATACAAGCAAGCAAGCTAACTTAAGAAACGAAAACTTTGCATCATCTCCTCGACGGGTAATGTGGGAGTTTCTGTGTTGGACGTTGGGTTGGTGGTGACTCTGGCCAGCAACTTTGAGTGTTGAACAACACCAAGAACATGTATGGTTTTTCTCTCTTGGAATCCTTTCTCCAAGAGAAATTTCTTTCTACCAAATTTTAACATATGAAACTAGGGTTGTCCCCTTTATTGTTGTACTCCTTGTCCCTAGTCTCCTTCCGATTTCAATCTAAATTAGTTTAGAAATCATGTTGTTGGTATGGTTGCTGGTAGCTAAGTGTTAAATACGATGTTCGTTATAGTTTTATGTTTGGAAATAGTAAGCATGTTCAATGATGTCAATCGAAAATGATGTGGTGCAATGTGTAAAATGTTTGTTGTTGTTTTCCATTTGGAGTCTTAAAATGGCTTGTTTGATGATTGGAATTATTGTGCATAAGGTGTGTAAATTGTGATGTAAAATGAAGTGTAAGGTGCCTGATCTTAAGCGGAAAAAAATCCAAGCTAAAACAACAATGAATCTACACCTAAGAATGTGTTAAACGAATTGTGAAAGTACCTCAAAACGAACGTATGAATGTTGTTAAATAAAGGCTAGAAATTTAATAAAATTTTCAGCACTTGTTGATGCAATTTTCAGCCAGAATACCTGAGGTTGAGAGGTTTGAAAATATATTTAAAACATGTGATATTAGTGGGGATTGAACCTAAGACCTCACTACATGAAAGCTGAAAAAAATAAATGAGAGGTGTGGGATTCAAACCCACAACCTCTCGGCCAAACAAGAGAATAAGAAGTGAATTTTAAATTAATCAAAATAACGGGAGGAGTGGGATTCAAACCCACCACCTCTTGGCTGAAGGTGGAGACGAAGAGAGAAATTAAAAAGAAAATAAAGTGAGGTTGTGGGGGCTCGATCCAACAACCTCACTGCCAACGCTTAAGTAGTTAACTTTTAAATGAAAATAAAAATAATGAGGTTGTGGGGGTTCGAACCCACGACCTCTAATTCCCATGCGAAATAGAGGTTGTGGGGGTTTAATCCCACAACCTCCTGGTTAAGCCAAAATGGACAAGGAAAATCAAACGGAAAATAAAAAGGGGGTTGTGGGGGTTCGAACCCACAACCCCTCGGCCAAAGGAGAGAAGTTCTATAAAAAGGAACTAAAAAAGAAATGTTGATGTTGGGGTTCGATCTAGGGTCCCAATGTCAAGAGGACTAAAAATAAAATCAAGGAAAAATGTAAGTGTTGTCCAAGGAATTCGAACTTGGGTTTCCTTGCCCCAAATTTCCGTATTGATACATAAATCATACGTGAATTAAATGTTCAAAAATAATGTCACCTAATTAGATTGAAATCAAAATCTTGGCATAAATACAAGATACATAATTCTTGTACTACATAATCTTAGGAAGCTATGAGTCACTTAACAAACTATGAATGAACCCTTATGGCTTGAATGTATAGACCCATAAGTCTAGCACACGATTAAAAATAAGTGAACCTAAGATATATGTAATGAAATGACGAAACACTAGAAGGGTTAAGTATGAGTGTAAGATACACTTAATGGCCAAGTGCGCTGGCATATGATGAAATGAACAATTAAATGATGAAATAAACAATGAAATGATGAAACCCTAGAAGGGTTAAGTAAGAGTGTGAAACACACTAAATGGCCAAGTGCATAAGCATATGATGAAATGAACATTCACGTAAAAAGGGGTTAGTAATTATGAAGAGCAAATGTCCTAATGTAATCAATGTGGTGACAACATGACATGAGGCCAATGTAAATAATTGTTACAAAAACGTACTCATCTATGAGAGTGTAAAATTAATGAAGAGACCAGTATCTATGAACACTCTAACGAAAGTATTGAGATTAACACACTTAATGCTAATGATGAGATGAGAAATTATCTACTGAGCTATGATGTCCTCATACTGGAAGCCAACTTCCATGACGTATGAGTTGAATGAAATGGAACTTTGTACTAAACACCGATAGACTAGCTATGAGCGGTGATGCCTTCTTTTGAGAAGGGTGCAGTTCACGTAACTCTCATGAGATGAGATTTTCCGGCATGCCGGGTATGGGACTCCTTATATATCCTAGTCTTCGAACCTATACTGCCAATATAGGGTTCTGGCGGGGTTCAATTCCCATGTACGCTAGCATGTTTTAGGTAACTTTGGCCGGTGATTCCACCTCTTTTTGGTGTGGACTAAACACTGGATTTCATGATGCTCACATGATCTATGTTGGTTAAAGTTAAGTTCCCAATGAATGAATGAGGCCAACCTCAAATGATGTACACAATGAAATGAATGATACTAAAGGTTTTAGGATAGGATAATCATTATGTGATCTAGACTCAAGTAATGATACTAGGTTATTCTTGGTGATTTCACAGCAAACCCCATGAGAGTCTTAAACTACATCCCAGGTATAGCTGGTGCTTACACTAGCTTATGAATAAATGAAATGAAGTACATATGAATGAATGAAGTAGACTCTGTGTTTGCTAATGAAGACTCCCTAGTTGAGGTCCCATATGTTGAGTCCTCATTTTGGAAAGTGTTAATGCCAAGTCCATGATTCCAACGTCTCATGACATATAAATTAATGTTATAAAAGATGTTATGTTTTATATACTATGTGATATGATATGTGAAATAATGTTATGTGCTTTTTTGCAAAAATGACAAGTTTGATGATGCGTGTTACACCCATGGCATGACTTTCTTAATCCAAATTTGGAAAGTTCCCTAACTTTCCTAATCCCAATTTGACAAGTACGACTTTTCATAATCATGTTTTTAGGAAAGACCTATTCTTACTCATGCATGTCCTTGGTGTGTGCTTGCATATACCCATACTTAGTACAAATGTGTACTAATTCCATACAAATATCTAATTTTAGGTGCAGGCAAGGTGGACGTTAGATCTTACGGTACGACGTTGCAGCTATCCGAACGTAGAGCTTTCATCCGGACTTGGTAGGCCCTCATGCTTTCGAGGCTGTCTACTGTTATTATCTAGATTAGATGTAGGCTTTATCTAGTGGAGCATGTTCCACTAGTGTTTCATTTTCCATTTTATTTCAAACTTTGTATTGGTGCTATTTTGGCAAAGCATACACTTAATACAGTATTGAAATATTTCTTTTATTTGATGTTATTAATGTTAGATGGTTAATGGTGAACATATATGAATTTAAGTAGAATCACTTACATCCATGTTACGAAACAAAAAGTTTAAATTTTCCGCTAAAATTAATCTAGATGAAGTAAGGATAATGTATGTAGGCTTGTCTGCGACCTCTAAGAGGTCAACGACGCCTATCTCGTCTGGGTCTAGATTCGATCGTGACACATAATAGGCATGGAGCTAGTCAATACCTAGAATGACATCAAAATCTACCATGTTTAATTAAACTAAATCAGCAATGGTGTTCTTGTGATTGATGAAAACATGACAATCACGATAGACTCATTTTGCTAGAATAGACTCCCAATCAAGTGTAGAAACACTGAAGGGTTTACAAAGTTTTTCTCGGAGAATATCCAACTTATTTGCAACCTATGGGGTTATAAAAGATAAACATGCTCCTGGGTCTAGCAAAGCATAAACATCAAAAGCAAAGACTTTGATTATACCAGTGACGACATCTTGACAGTTCTCTTGCTCTTACTAACTCGTTATTGCATAGAGGTGATTTTTTCCTCCGTCAGTCCCAGAAGTAGCTCCTCTAGGTATATCTCTTTCTGGTGGAGCAACTGATGAAGATTGGAATCTATTGCCATAATTTCCAGCACCCTGCTTATTCTTATGATACTCTCACGAAGTGACCCTCTTGACTGCACTTGTAGCCACCTGTACATGAGCCCAACTATTCCCCTTGTACCACACTACCTTGATACTTTATTTGCCTAACTCTGAAAATCTATGAATTTTGGTAATGATGCTCACCTTTGTTTCTGGATGCAAATGCACCAGCAGATGATGATGTAGTTCCCTTTTGCTTCTGACAGGTCGAACGATTCGAATTACCCTTCTACTGTCCAGAATCACTCATTTTCTTGGCTCTCTTATTTTTTAACCCTTCTTTGTCCCTCAACTTCTCTTCCTCTACCTGATGCAACATAGACCATCAACCTTGATATGTCCATGTCGCCTATCAGCATACTTCTCTTCCTTTTTTTTCTTGATGGACGACCCATGCCATCAACAAATAGACTAATTCTACTCTCGTGTCCTTAAATATATTCAGAGCATAATGAGATAGTTGAGTGAACTTCAACCCATACTCATGCATACAAGAGAATTCTGCTTAAGTGTATGAAATTCCCTTACATTTGCCTCATTCAATTCTCGAGGAAAAAACATTCCAAGAAAGCTTCTTAAATATATGCCCAACTTGGATGTGGTGAATCCTCATCTCTACCCTCATTTCGTTGATCAAACCAAGTCATAGCAACACTTTTTAGTTGATATGCTGCTCGCTCAACTGTTCCAGCATCAACAACATGCATCACAGCGAACACCTTTTGAATTTCCTCGATGAAATTCTCTAGGTCCTCAGTAGTGCTTAAACCAGTCAAACTTGGAGGGTTCATCCTCTAGAACTTACGAATCCTTGAGTTCTCAACCTCTTGTTGTCTGGCTCATCGTTATTAGTCAAATTAGTTAGCCACCGCTTGTCTTAAAATCTTGATATCCTCAATGAACTCAATGTTGGTAACTTTCCTTTGACGTTGCACTTCAAGTGCATTAGGTAACTCTGGTGTAATACTATGAAAGTCTTAAGTCTTATATAGAGCATATCATGAGATTCTAAGAGTTGTAACACTGTTTTAAAGTCAATTATAATGTATATAGATGTCTTAGGATCAAAACGTCAAGGAATGTCCATGACGTCCGAAAACTAGTTCAAAGAGGTGCTAAGGTGACTTAACCTATTTGACTAAGTTTTAAGAGAAAAAAATGATGAAATTTGGTGGTAGGGTGTATAACACTTATTAGAGTTGATTCATAATCAGAATGTTTGGGTATGACTCCCCAAGGACCAACCAAGTTCCCTTGAGGAGATCCGTTAAAGAATGACCAAAAGTTGTCTAGGACAATAGCCATCAACGACGGGAAACCCACGAGGTGTGGTCCAATCGATGGGGCGTCGATGCAAACTATCGATGGAAACTTAGAAAATTTAGTGGGAATTCATTTTGTCAAGTCTAAGTAGTAAATGACAACTGCACAGGACGGCCATGAAGAGTGCCCGTCGATTGACAAAAAGCCGTTGGTTGGGATTTTGTCTGTCAAGGAACAATTTTGCTGCACCTTTTTGGAGTTGTGAAATTAATAATTATATGGTTATTTAATTATTTACAGGTTAAGGGAGGTATAATTAATTTATTTAATGATCTATATAAAGACCCAAACCTAGTTAAACTAAACCCAACTCTTATAATTCCCAAAACCAAATTGTTCTTCCTTCTCTCTTCTTTCTCTCTCACAAAGAAACTCCATTGAAGACCAAGAAAAGGAGGATTCTTGGTCTGAAAAATATAAAGTTTTATCCCTAAAACCTAATCAATTAGTAATGTATGATATTCCTTTTACCTTTGGGATTCTTTCCCCAAAGGGTTCCTTTAAATTGATTTCAAAAGAAGAGTTTTCATGTTCTTCTATTACGGAATTGATCATCTAATTTGTTTTGTTTATGATTCCTTTAGATAATTATAAGTATATTATGATGTATAGTAGTCCAATTATTATAGTGCTTGGTTAATTTACTTAGGATGTAAACTAGATCATAAATATGACCTAAGTCTCTAACACTAGGCTATGAAGTAGTGATGGATTATTGTGTAGTGATTTAATTGATTTCAGTATCGTATTGATTACTATTAAAGTTACACCTATTGTTGGGTTGAATTGGATGATTGATGGTAAGACTATGATGATGGATTGTGAAGGGAATGGGGTAAGTCTTGTGATCTCAAACGTTTACTTCAATTATGATTACTTGTGTTTAGTGGATGAGTTATATTGAAGTATACCTTATGATAATGTTGATTAGTGTTGATACGATTTTAAATTAAAATGTCTTGAATTATGTGATTGTGAAGTTATGCTTAAGATGTATTGATATAAGATTGGTGATGAAGTACCTATGTGCCTTATTATGATATGATGATGTTAATGTGCTAATATAACATATATAGGTTGTAATGAGAGGAGTTCTTGTGCAATCCCTATTGAGAAATTACTATGACTATACAAGGGATAGACCCTATGACCTAATCTAAGCTATTGTTATTAATGAAAGACATTTCAACAGGGACTCTAGCTTAGCACTGAGTGAACTAGGGTAAGGAGTGTTCCTTCCTACATAGGAAAGGTATGATCACTAATATACTCATGAGATTGGAGACTACAATGCATGTAGCATGAAGAGGGTCCCAACTATATATACTAGTTCTTGAACTATGTTTCCCCCATAGGAATACTAGCTAGTGGATCCACGAAGATTCTACGTTCATATTTCGGTACTACCTTGTCAAGTAAACCCCCTTTCTTTAGTGTAGGGTTCCATGACACCTGATTCCACATTGGCTCATGTGGCCTATGTCGCTTAAGGAAAGATGTTTCAACAAGTAAAATGATGTAATAAAGTGGACTCTAACTAGGATAACTTGAGGGGTTTGACTTAGTCTAGGTAGTGATATGGGATTCTATCTATATATTGCACTAGTTAACATTGAGGGAAGTCTTAGAAGGATATTCCTCTATGATTATATGTTTATTAATGTAAATAAGATGTGTATGTTGATCTTGCATGTTAATGACATCATGTGACGTTGATATTACTTATGAATGGTCTCTATTGCTAAAGTATGATAATGTTTAATCTAAATGATATAGTATGTGAAGTTGGACATTATTTAATGGTTTTTTTCAGTTTACTTGGTTGAGTGAGGTTATGGGGCCTTACTTGACCATTGCACTAGTGGACATAATAGGAGTGTATGAGTGATGGTTCTTCTTTGGTTATGATGTTATGAACTCTTCTATATGCTTGTTAATATTATAACTTGATGATAGATTTGTCTTGACTATATGCTCAATTATGTTGATATGCATATTGACTTGACTAAACTTAATATTGTTGGTCATATGATGTGCATGGTCTTGGCTTAATGAAGATGTGCTATTGAATTGTATTGGTTCTTGATTGTTCATAAGGCTTTTCAAAGTAAATTAGCATTTTTAATGAAATGTCCCTTTTGAGCATGATTTTCTATGTTGTTTGTGCATTTGGTCCTAAACTTAGTACAAGTGATGTGTTAATCCACTTTCTCCTTTTTCCCAACATTTTAGGTTTTGGTTGTTGAAGGGTTCGTGACGACATTTGAAGAAGACTTGGATCCTTATTCTCAAAGTTGGATAGGTCCTCATTACTTCGAGGACAATTCCACTTTCTACCATTGGTTAGTCTTAAAGACACTATGTTCATTCTCTTTCGTTTGAGTACTATGATTGTATAACCTATATGTGGCTTTATTGGTATTGATGTATGGACAAGGAACAATTGTTGTACTCTTGCTTAGACGGCTTAATATGAGACATCCATATAAAGACTATGTTATGTATCTTATATATATGTGTCATAAAAGTAGAAGATTATGTATTCTTCCCATACGAAATGTCTATGTATACTCGCTATAGTATATTTTGTGTAAGCGAGAGGTGTAATAAACCTCAATGTATAAGAGGTTAAAAAGTTTTTTATTTTCCTAATTTTAACCTATGAATGCAAATGACAAATGCTAAGAGGTTAGTCTTAGTCCTCTTCGAGAACGATCATATCGGTTACTTCTAAGGGCTGCTCCCCGGATGTGACATTGAATTGTATTGGTTCTTGATTGTTCATAAGGCTTTTCAAAGTAAATTAGCATTTTTAATGAAATGTCCCTTTTGAGCATGATTTTCTATGTTGTTTGTGCATTTGGTCCTAAACTTAGTACAAGTGATGTGTTAATCCACTTTCTCCTTTTTCCCAACATTTTAGGTTTTGGTTGTTGAAGGGTTCGTGACGACATTTGAAGAAGACTTGGATCCTTATTCTCAAAGTTGGATAGGTCCTCATTACTTCGAGGACAATTCCACTTTCTACCATTGGTTAGTCTTAAAGACACTATGTTCATTCTCTTTCGTTTGAGTACTATGATTGTATAACCTATATGTGGCTTTATTGGTATTGATGTATGGACAAGGAACAATTGTTGTACTCTTGCTTAGACGGCTTAATATGAGACATCCATATAAAGACTATGTTATGTATCTTATATATATGTGTCATAAAAGTAGAAGATTATGTATTCTTCCCATACGAAATGTCTATGTATACTCGCTATAGTATATTTTGTGTAAGCGAGAGGTGTAATAAACCTCAATGTATAAGAGGTTAAAAAGTTTTTTATTTTCCTAATTTTAACCTATGAATGCAAATGACAAATGCTAAGAGGTTAGTCTTAGTCCTCTTCGAGAACGATCATATCGGTTACTTCTAAGGGCTGCTCCCCGGATGTGACAAATTTGGTATCAGAGCATGAGGTTAAATATCCCTAGAAGTGATGTCTCATTAAACCACGTCTATGTAGATTCTTATTCTTAATTGTGAAGTGCACCATACTAATGAATGAGAGACTATGTGATGCTTAGGAACTCTCATCTTTTTGTATTCCTATGTCGTGCCTCTAAAAGTGTTATTTCGTGATTTCACCTAAAACTTGTATCTTGATTATAGGTATGGATATTTAAAGGTAATCTTCTAGAAAGGTCGAGGTAGAAATGGCTAATATGGGGGATCAAGGCAACCAAGTGCCTCCACTAGACAACTAAGTGCCTACTTGAAGAAGTTTCTATGGATGATCAAGTTCTGGATGCTGCTCCACCGATGACCGATAGAGATATAAGGTGGGTTTTCCCATTTTAACTCAATCCTTGATTTCTCAAGCTAATGTCGTGACTTCGCAAGTTCAAGCTATGACGGTCCAAATGAATAGAGAGGTTAAACCTAGAGTGCCTCAACATGCTAACAACATGACCTCTCGTTTGAGTGACTTTACTAAAACGAATCCACCTGTGTTCTTTGGGGAAAAGTGGGATGAGGAACCTCAATATTTCCTCAATGAGGTTTATAATTTTCTCTATGCTATGGGCGTGACCTCAATTGAGAAGGCCGAGTTGGCTTCCTATCAACTCAAGGAAGTCTCTCAAACTTGGTATGTGCAATGGAGGTATAATACGTCACTAAGAGCTGGTCAGATGACTTGGGAGATCTTCAAGAAGGCTTTCCTTGAGAGGTTATTTCCTATGGAGATGAGGAAGATAAAGTGGAAGAATTCATCAAACTTCGTCAAGGAATTATGAATGTGCTTGACTACTCTTTGAAGTTTAGTAAGTTTTCACAGTATGCTCCGTCCTTGGTTTCAAAACCAAGGGATGAGATGAGTCATTTTCTTACGGGGTGTTCGATTACTTGGTTGAAGAATGTCATTCTTCTATGCTTCATGATAATATGAATATCTCTCATCTCATGGTTTATGCTCAACAAATGGAAGGAAATAGGTTAAGGAAAAAGAGTCAGGAGGCAAAGAAGGCCAAGTCTTATGAAGGCGGTTTTTGTAAGGGTAGGCTTGACATTCAAGACAAGACTATGTTCAAGAAGAGGTATTCTATTCAAGTTCTTACAAAATTTCCCAAGACTCGTGATGATATGGAGTCTAACCATATGTCTCAAAATGGAAGAGATACTAGTTCACCAACTAAGAACCAACTTGTGGAAAGTGTGGCAAGAAACATTATGGTGATTGCCTAGTTAGGATGGACAATTATTTTGGGTGTGGCAAGAGTGGCCACAAGGTCAAGGATTGCGCAAATTTGAAGGGGAAAGACAAAGGAACTGGGAAAGCTCAAGATACTGGTTCTAATGTGGATTCCCAAAGAAGAATCACTTTTATGCACTTAGCTCAAGGGGTGAACAAGAGAGTTCTCCTAATGTGGTGACCAATATTTTACAAGTTTTATCTAGTTATGCCTATGCTTTACTTGATCCGGGTGCTACATTATCTCTTATTACTCCCTTGATTGCTAGGAAGTTTCATATTTCACCCGATATCCTAAATGAGCCTTTCATGGTAACTACCCCGATAGGTTAGTCGGTGGTTGCAAAGAGGGTATATAGAAATTGTCCAATAATGTTGCCCAATAGAGTTACTTATGTTGAATTAGTAGAATTTGATATGGTCGATTTTAATGTCATCTTGGGGATGGATTAGTTACATGATTGTTTTGCTTCCATTTATTGTAGAACAGGAATTGTCAATTTCAAATTTCCGAATGAAACCATTTTAGAGTGGAAGGGGGGAAATTCTATTCCTAGAGGTCGTGCCATCTCTTTTCTAAAGGCTTGTAAAATAATATCAAAAGGGTGTTAATACTTCATTGTAAGAGTCAAAGATTTAGACTCCAAAAATCCTCCCATTGAGTTAGTCCATGTAGTAAGGGAATTTCCAGAGGTCTTTCCTAATGAACTTCCCAGAACCACTCCTGAACGGGAAATTAATTTTGTTATAGATTTCCTATCGGATACCAACCTCATTTCAAGTCCTTCGTATCAAATGGCTCCGGCCAAATTGAAAGATTTAAAGGATCAACTCAAAGACCTACTAGACAAAAGCTTCATTAGACCTATTATTTCTCCATGGGGTGCACGATATTTTTTTTTGAAGAAAAAGGATGGGTCCCTTAGAATGTGCATTGATTATCGCTAACTCAATAAAGTCACTATTAAGAACAAGTATCCTCTCCCTCGAATTGTCTACTTGTTTGATCAATTCCAAGGGCTAAGCTACTTTTTTAATATTGACTTGAGATTGGGATATCACCAACATAGGGTGAGAGGTGAGGATATACCAAAAATGGCATTTTGGACTAGATATAGTCACTAAGTTCTTAGTAATGTCCTTTGGTGTCACTAATACCCAAGGAGTTTATGGACCTCATGAATAGGGTGTTTCAAAGTTACCTAGATTCATTTTTCAGTGTTTTCATTGATGACATCTTGGTATATTAAAAAAATGAGGGTGAACACATAGATCATTTAAGGGTAGTGTTACAAGTGCTTAAGGAGAATCAATTATTTTCCAAGTATAGCAAATGTGAGTTTTGGTTGAGGTCGGTAACGTTTCTTGGTCATATAATCTCTAGTGAGAGAGTTGAGGTTGATCCAAGGAAAATCGAGGAGGTCAAGAATTTTCCTAGGACATTAACTCCAACCGATATTATAAGGTGTTTGGGTCTAGCGGGATACAATAGGAGATTTGTGGATGGTTTTACGTCCATTGTATCTTCTTTGACTACTTTGACCCAAAAGAGTGTGAAATTTGAGTGGTCGGTGCTTATGTATCATGTAAGGTAGTGGAATATGCTTCTAGACAACTTAAGGTGCAGAAGAAGAACTATCCAACTCATGACCTTGAGTTAGGTGCCATGGTATTTGCCTTGAAAATATGGAGGCATTATTTTTATGTTTTCCATGTTAATGTGTATACCGACCACAAGAGTCTTGAATATGTGATTACTCAAAAAGAGTTGAATCTACGACAAATAAGGTGGTTGGAATTATTAAAAGATTATGACACGAGTGTTATCTACCGCCCCAACAAGGCCAATGTGGTTGTGGATGCTCTAAGGGGTAGGACCATGGGTAGTGTGTCTCATGTAGATACAACCAAGAAAGACCTAGTGAAAGATGTTCATAGGTTGGCTAGATTGGGTGTTAGATAGGAAGATTCTCCAAATGGTGCTAATATGGTCCATCTTAACTCTGAATCGTCTTTGGTGGTTGAGGTGAATTCTAAACAACATCTTGATAAACCATTGATTGAGTTAAAACAATCGGTTCTTGGTAAGCTTAATGAATCATTTTCCATATGGGGGGAATGGTGTCTTAAGGTATCAAGGAAGGTTGTGCGTTCCTAATGTTGATAACTTGAGAAACCGAATCTTTGAGAAAGCTCATGGTTTGCGTTATTCCATTCATCTAGGTTCTACAAATATGTATTATAACCTTAGATAAGTATTTTGGTGGGAAGTATTAAAAGTAGATATAGAAAATTTATTGCAAAATGCCTAAATTAAATTGCCAACAAGTGAAAGCCGAACACCAAAAGCCGGGTGGTTTACTCCAACAAAAATCCAAGTTCCAACTTGGAAGTGGGAAAACATAAGTATGAATTTTGTGGTAGGTTTTCCTCGGACACAAAAGCAACATGATTCTATATGGGTTTTTGTGGATATGTTGACCAAATCCGCTCATTTCATTCCCGTCAAGTCCACTTACTCGGTGGAGTATTATGCAAAGATCTTTATAGATGAGATTGTGTTTTGCCATGGTATTCCGTTTTCCATCATATAGGACTAGGGTGCACAATTCACATCTAGGTTTTGGAGGTCATTTCAAAAAGGGTTGGGTACCAATGGTCAAGAGAGCGTACAATTCCAACCCTTGAGGATATGCTTAGAGCTTGTATAATTGAATTTAAGGGGAATTGGGATAAACACTTGCCGTTTGTTGAGTTTTCCTATAACAATAGTTACCATTCATCTATATCAATGCTCCTTTTGAGGCCTTGTATGGAAGGAGTTATAGGTCTCCAATTGGATGGTTTAAAGTATATGAGTCTTCACTTTTGGGTCCTGACTTTATTTATAAGACATTGCAGAAAGTTCACATGATAAGAAATCATTTGGAAACAGCCTATAGTCGACAAAAGTCTTATGTCGACCATAGGAAAAGGGATTTAGAATTTGAAGGTGATAAGGTGTATTTAAAAATTTCACCAATGAAAGGGGTGGTGAGATTTTGCAAGAAAGGTAATTTTATTCCTCGTTATGTGGGTCCCTATGAAATCTTGGAAATAGTTGGTAAGGTTGCATACGAGTTGAAATTCCATTATGAATTAGCTTTGGTTCATCCGGTGTTCCATGTTTCCATGCTTATGAAGTGTATTGGTGATTTCAAGTCCATTCTTCCTATTGAAGGTCTAGATATTCAAGAGAACCTATCTTATGAGGAGGTTTCGGTTAAAATCCTTGATAGACAAGTAAGGAAGTTAAGGAACAAGGAAGTGGATTCCGTAAAAGTGTTAGGGAAGAATCACCTAGTTGAGGGTGCAACATGGGAAACCGAGGCCGACATGAATTCCCATTACCCTCATTTATTTGATAAATAAGGTTAGTTGTTCCTATTTGTAGTGAAAGTAATGTGTTTATTTGAAATTGCCTTGATTTTTATGAGGTTGTGTGAAAAGGTGCATATTACAGTAAGTTACAGTGAATTTTATGCCTAAATATTAAAATGTTGCTTTATACTTGTTTTGAGTTTGTGTTGTGCATTTTGGTATATTGTGCCTTCATGAATTGTAGATATGTGTTGAAAAAAACTTTGGCGTAGTAAATGAGCATGAAAGGAATATTGAACTCTTATGACTGAAAAAATGATGTTTTGAGTCATATTGTGAAAAAGGTCATGGGTTATGTTGATTTTGATTGTAAATCATGTTTTGGTATCTTGTTGTTTGTTGGGTTGCTAGTCTTGAGTCTATTCCTTCCCTTTTAAGATTTTTGTAGTGTCATTCGGGGATGAATATTCCTAAGGGGGGAATATTTTAATACTCTTAAATTCTAAAGCCTAATCTAGAGCCTATCACGAGAGTCTAAGAGTTGTAACACTGTTTTAGAGTAAATGATAATGTATATAAGTCATTTAGGAGGTTTTAGGATCAAAACGTCAAGGAACGTCCATGACGTTCGGAAACTAGTACAAAGAGGTGCTAGCATGCCTTAGCCTATTTGACTAAGTTTTAAGCGTCGAAAAATGATAAGATTTGGTGGTAAGGTGTCTAACATGTATTATATTTTATTCATAATGAAACGTCCAGGTATGACTTCCCAAGTACCAACCAAGGCCCCTTAATGAGGACCCTAAAATATGGCTAAAAGTTGTTTAGGACAGTAGCCATTGACAAGGGGCAACCCACGAGGCGTGGTCCAATCGATAGGGTGTAGATGGACACCGTCTATGGACACTTATAAAATTTTGTGGTAAGTCATTTTGGCAAGTCTCAAGTGCAAACGACGACTACACAGGACGACCATGAAGAGTGCCCGTTGATTGACAAACGGCCCGTTGGTCAGGGTTTTGTCTGTCAAGGCACTGTTTTGCTGCACGTTTTTAGGGTAGTTAAATTAATTAATTAGGTGGTTATTTAATTAGTTAGAGTTTAAGGAAGGTCTAATTAAGTTAGTTAATGACCAATATAAAGACCCAAACCTAATTTGACTTAACCCAACTCATATAATTCCCAAAACCAAACTGCTCTTCCTTCTATCTTCTTTCTCTCTCCCAAACAAACTCCATTGAATACCAAGCAAAGGAGGGTTATAGGGCTGAAAAATATCAGGTTATATCTATCAAACCTCATCAATTAGTAAGTTATGGATTCTTTTCACCTTTGGGATTCTTTCGCCAAAGGCTTCCTTCAAATTGATTTAAAAAAGAAGAGTTTTCATGTAGATTTTTTTCTATTAAGAAATTGATCATCTAATTGGTTTTGTTTATGATTAATTTAGATAATTATGAGTATATTATGATGTATTGTAATTCAATTATGCTATTTATTGATTAATTAACCTAGGATGTGAACTAGAACATGAATTTTACCTAAGTCTCTAACCCTAGACTATGAACTAGTGATGAATTGTTATGTAGTGGTTCAATTGACTTCATTATCATATTGATTACTATTGAGTGATGATGTTACACCTATTGTTGGGTTGAATTGGATTATTGATGGTCAGACTATGATGATGGCTTGTGAAGGAGATTGGGGTAAGTCTTGTGATCTCAAACCTTTACTTCAATGATTATTACTTATGTTTAATGATGGGGTTATATTGAAAAGTACCTTATGATAATGTTGATTAGGGTAAGTATGATGTTGAATTGAAATGTCTTGCATTATGTGATTATGAGATTATTCTTAAGATGTATTGATATAAGATTGGTGATGAAATACTGATGTGCCTTACTACGATATGATGATGATAATATGCTAATATCACATATGAATGTTGTAATTAAAGGTATTCTAATGCAATTCCTATTGGGATATTAATATTACTATATAAGGGGTAGACCCTATGACTAATCTAAGATATGATTATTAATGAAAGACATTTCAAAAGGGACTCTAGCTTACCATCAAGTGAACTAAAATGAGTAGTGTCCCTAAATAGGGAAGGTACCATCACTAATATACTCAAGAGATTGGAGACTAAATGTCACGACCCAAAACCGAGCCGCGACTGGCACCCACACTTACCCTCCTATGTGAGCGAACCAACCAATCTAAACCTTAACACTTCAATATAATATAAACAGACAGTAATGCGGAAGACTTAAACTCATTAATGAAACTCAATTCAATAACTTCTAAAAACTCAACAACTATTATTATCCCCAAAATCTGGAAGTCATCATCACAAGAACATCTACTTCAAGTTAATAAACTAAGAGTATTCTAAAAAGCTAAAAATACATAAAAGCTAGTCCATGCCGGAACTTCAAGGCATCAAGACATGAAGAGGAAGATCCAGTCCAAGCTAGAAGCATTAGCTCACCCTGATATTCGGAGTAATGAAGACTGGCTAGAGTTACTGTTGAGTAGAAGATGACGGCACGTTTGCTGTACTTCACAATTAAACAAGAAGAAAACATAAAAGTAGGGGTCAGTACAAAACACGGGTACTGAGTAGATATCATCGGCCAACTCAAAATAGAAATCAATATATACCAAGTAATATCATAAAATCAACTATGATACTCAACATGTAGCAACAGCAAGTACTATATCATTAACAATTACCGTCAAGTTCACACATAAGGACTCAAGCCTCAATACCATACTCATTTGGGAATTATGTTCATTAGATTGAGTATATTAACCTCTTTCAAGATTCATTATCTTTATTTCTCTTGTGTCGGTACGTGACACTCCGCTCCCTCATATTTATTAATCCTCTTGTGTCGGTACGTGACACTCCGATCACCTAAATCTACGTGTCGGTTCGTGACACCCGATCTCCTAAATCTACGTGTCGGTTCGTGACACTCGATCCCCTAAATCTACGTGTTGGTTTGTGACACCCGATCCCCTAAATCTACGTGTCGGTTCGTGACACCCGATCCCCTAAATCTACGTGTCGGTTCGTGACACCTGATCCCCTAAATCTACGTGTCGATTCGTGACACCCGATCCCCTAATCTCCTTCTATCAATTCATCAAGCCCTCTTTCTTACCAAGGCATCATCAATCTCATTATTTTAGTTCATCACGCCTTCTTTTATACCAAGGCCTCATCATTAATAGAGAGATTAGGGTTTTGCAAGATTTGGGATTCAACAACTTCATCATGCTTATATAATCACAATTATATAATTACATTCATGCAAGCATACAATTAAGCACATAGCAGGGTTTACAATATTATCAATACATATCATTTGCTATTAAGAGTTTGCTACGAATATCCTAAGAGAAACCAGTCACGACCCAAATCCAAGCCGCGACTGGAACCCACGCTTACCCTCCTATGTGAGCGAACCAACCAATCTAAACCTTAACATTTCAATGTAATATCAACATAAAGTAATGCGGAAGACTTAAACTCATTAATAAAAACCAATTCAATAACTATTATTTCCCAAAATCTGGAAGTCATCATCACAAGAACATCTACTTCAATCTACTAAATCTAAGAGTTTCTAAGAAGCTAAAAATACACAAAAGCTAGTCCATGCCGGAACTTCAAGGCATCAAGACATGAAGAGGAAGATCCAGTCCAAGCTAGAAGCATTAGCTCACCCTGATATCCGGAGTAATGAAGACTGGCTAGAGTTACTGTTGAGTGGAAGATGACGGCACGTTTGCTGCACTCAATAATTAACAAGAAGAAAACAATAAAAGTAGGGGTCAGTGCAAAACACGGGTACTGAGTAGATATCATCGGCCAACTCAAAATAGAAATCAATATATACCAAGTAATATCATAAAATCAACTATGATACTCAACATGTAGCAACAGCAAGTACTATATCATTAACAATTACCGTCAAGTTCACAGATGAGGACTCAAGCCTCAATACCATACTCATTTGGGAATTATGTTCATTAGATTGAGTATATTAACATCTTTCAAGATTCATTATCTTTATTTCTCTTCTGTCGATACGTGACACTCCGCTCCCTCATATTCATTAATCCTCTTGTGTTGGTACGTGACACTCCGATCCCCTAAATCTACGTGTCGGTTCATGACACCCGATCCTCTAAATCTACGTGTCGGTTCGTGACACCCGATTCCCTAAATCTACGTGTCAGTTCATGACACCCGATCCCCTAAATCTACGTGTCGTTTCATGACACCCGATCCCCTAAATCTATGTGTCGGTTTGTGACACTCAATCCCCAAAATCTACGTGTCGGTTCATGACACTCGATCCCCTAAATCTACGTGTCGGTTCGTGACACCCGATCCCCTAAATCTACGTGTCAGTTCGTGACACCCGATCCCTAACCTCCTTCTATCAATTCATCAAGCCTTCTTTCTTACCAAGGCATCATCAATCTCATTATTTTAGTTCATCACGCCTTCTTTTATACCAAGGCCTCATCATTAACAAAGAGATTAGGGTTTTACAAGATTTGGGATTCAATAACTTCATCATGCTTATATAATCACAATTATATAATTACATTCATGCAAGCATACAATTAAGCACATAGCAGGGTTTACAATATTATCAATACATTTCATTCGCTATTAAGAGTTTACTACGAATATCATAAGAGAAACCATAACCTACCTCCACCGAAGATTAGTGATCAAGCAAGCAAATTCCCAAAGCCTTCTGTTTTTCCTCTTCATTCGTCTCTCTCTATCGATTCTCCTTCTCTCTCTTTCTGTTCTTTTCTTTTTCTTATTCAAACCCTCTTTCTTTTACCCTAATTAGTATATAATTAAGAATAAAAGATGACAATAATAACCCACTAATTTACTCAAGGTTACCTCTTTTAACCCCCAAGTAATTAGACTTATTAACATAAACCCATTAACTTTATAGTTACAGCACCAATAGTCAAAAACGTCCCTTAAAACGTATAAAGAAATCCGACCCAGACTGGGATTACGCAGCCTGCGACGGCCCGTCGCACCTGCGACGGCCCATCCTGCTGCTCCGTCACAGACTTCAGAGACTCAATTTCTTTGAAAAGTCTGTGACGGTCCGTCCTACCATTCCGTTACGAAGTTCAGAGAGACAATTTCAGTACCCAGTTTTTAGATTTTCTAAGTGTTTTGAAACGAGACCCTGCGATGGTCCGTCGTGCCCATGACGGTCCGTCGTGGGGTCCGTCATTTCTGCTACTTTTTCTAGAATTGAAGTTTGCTGCTCAAAACGATTAAACAGGTCGTTACAATAGATACCAATTTACCCATCGTTCGTCCACGAACGATCACAAGAAGGAAAACAAGGGCGAAAAGGAGTACCTGAATCTGTAAACAGGTGTGGGTATCTTTCTCGCATATCAGCCTCCTTCTCCCAAGTGGCTTCTTCAACGGGTTGATTCTTCCATTGAACTTTGATGGATGCGATCTCCCTTGATATCAACTTGCGAATTTCTCTATCTAGAATGGCAACAGGTTCCTCCTCGTAAGACAAATTCTCGTCAAGCAAAACTGAATCCCAACAGATGATGTAGTTTCCATCCCCATGGTATCTTTTCAACATAGACACATGAAATACTAGATGCACTCCGGACAGCCCTGGAGGCAAGGCTAACTCATAAGCCATCTCCCCTACTCGCTTAAGTACTTTAAATGGACCAATATACCTTAGGCTAAGTTTACCTCGCTTACCAAACCGCATCACCCCTTTCATTGGCGAAACCTTCAACAAGACTTGTTCACCCTCCATAAACTCCAAGTCTCTAACCTTTCGATCTGCATACTCCTTTTGTCTACTTTGTGTCGCTAGAAGCTTTTCTTGAATAGATTTCACCTTATCTAAGGATTCCCTCAGAAGGTCAGTACCCTAAGGTCTAACCTCAAATGCATCAAACCACCCAATGGGAGACCTACATCTTCTCCCATATAGTGCCTCAAATGGGGCCATATCAATGCTTGAGTGATAGCTATTGTTGTAGGAGAACTCTGCTAAGGGTAAGAAGCTATTCCAATGACCACCAAATTCTATCACACACGCACGAAGCATATCCTCCAACACTTGAATCGTTCGCTCAGACTGACCATCGGTCTGAGGATGGAGCGCATTACTAAGGTCCAACCTAGTACCCAATTCCGCATGCAATGTTTTCCAAAACATAGAAGTAAACTGCATACCTCGATCTGATATAATGGAGAGTGGAACCCCATGCAATCGCACCACTTCCGAGATGTAAAGTTTGTCTAACTTCTCTGCATTGTAAGTCACTTTGACCGGAATGAAATGAGCAGACTTAGTTAACCTATCAACAATTACCCAAATAGAATCAAACTTTCCCAATGTCTTTGGAAGACCAACCACGAAATCCATTGCAATCCTTTCCCACTTTCATTCAGGAATAGGAATTCTCTGAAGTGTTCCTCCGGGCCTTTGGTGTTCATACTTTACTTGTTGACAGTTTGGATACTTGGCAATAAAATCCACAATATCACGCTTCGTTCTAATCCACCAAAAGTGTTGCTTTAGGTCACGGTACATCTTGGTTGCAGCTGGATGTATCGAATACCTTGAACTATGAGCCTCTGTCAGAATAGTGTTGATAAAATCATCGACGCGGGGTACACATACCCTTCCCTTAATCCTCAAAACACCTTCCTCATCGACTGTTGCTTCTTTAGCCTCTCCTTGCAACACTTTATCTCGGATCCGGATCAATTTTTCATCATTAAACTGCTTTCTCTTAATCTTGTCAAGGAAGGAAGATCTTGCCTCCACACAAGCTAAAAATCCTCCCTTCTTATTTACTTCTAATCTCATAAGGTCGTTAGCTAGAATCTGAACTTATCTAGCCAATGGGCGTCTAGAAGCTTGCAAGTGAGCTAGACTCCCTATGCTTCCCGCCTTTCCACTTAAAGCATCCGCTACAACATTCGCCTTCCCCGGATGATACAAAATAGTGATGTCATAGTCCTTCAGTAGTTCCATCCATCTCCTCTGTCTCAAATTCAAATCTTTCTGAGTAAAGACATAATGTAGGCTACTATGATCTGTATAGACCTCACACTTAACCCCATATAAATAGTGTCTCCATTGCTTTAATCCAAACACTACCGTGGCCAATTCAAAATCATGAGTTGGATAGTTACGTTCACGCACTTTTAATTGTCTTGAAGCATAAGCAATCACATTTTTCTCTTGCATTAGCACTGCACCCAAACCAAAATAGGATGCATCACAATAAACAATAAAGTTCTTACCCTCTACGGGCAAGGTGAGAATGGGTGCAGTAGTCAACAAAGTCTTGAGCTTCTGAAAGATTTCCTCACACTCATCCGACCATAGAAATGGAACATTTTGCTTAGTCAAGTTCGTCAGTTGGGAAGCAATAGAAGAGAATCCCTTGACAAATCGGCGATAGTAGCTAGCTAACCCAATAAAGCTCCTTATTTCTGACACATTGATAGGTCCTACCCAATTCTTCACTGTCTAAATCTTAGAAGGATCCACCATCACTCCATCCTTAGAAAACACGTGCCCCAAGAAGGACACTGCATCTAGCCAAAACTCACACTTAGAGAACTTGGCATAAAGCTTTTTATCCCTCAACATTTCCAATACCATTCTCAAATGCTCCTCATGTTCCTCCTTACTTTTAGAGTATATCAGTATATCATCAATAAAAATACGATCACAAAGAGATCCAAATATGGCTTAAAAATCCTGTTCATCAAACTCATGAACGCAGCAGGGGCATTCGTAAGGCCAAAAGACATCGCTACAAATTTGTAATGCCCATACCTGGTTCTAAAAGCAGTCTTTGGCACATCCGTTGCCCGTATTTTCAATTGATGACAATCGGATCTCAAGTCAATCTTAGAGAAGACACAAGCACCTTGTAACTGATCGAACAAGTCATCAATGCGAGGAAGAGGATACTTATTCTTTATGGTTACCTTGTTCAACTGCCGGTAGTCTATGCACATCCGAAAACTCCCATCCTTGTTTTTTACAAACAAAACCGGAGCACCCCAAGGAGATGCGCTTGGTCTAATGAAGCCTTTGGTCAACAACTCTTGAAGTTGGGCTTTTAACTCTCTTAACTCCGCGGGAGCCATTCTATAAGGGGGTATAGAAATGGGGCGAGTACCCGGTTCAAGATCAATACAGAAGTCAATATCCCTATCTGGTGGCATATATGGAAGATCTGCAGGGAACATATCAAAAAACTCATGGACCACCAAAACCGACTCAATCGAAGGTACTTGGGCAGTGTCATCCTTGAGATGTGCCAAGAAAGCTAAACACCCTTTACTAACCATTTTCTTAGCACGAAGAAAGGAGATGATACGCACCAGATTGGAAGTGTAGTCACCCTCCCACACTAACGGATCTGTCCCAGGCTTGGCTAATGTCACCGTTTTAGCATTACAATCCAAGATCGCAAATTGTGGGGAAAGCCAAGTCATACCCAGAATTACATCAAAATCATCCATTTCTAAGATAACCAAATCTACATAAGTGTTGCTCCCCACAAAGTTCATCAAACAAGACCTATATACCTTTTCAACTACTACAGACTCACCCACCGGAGTAGAAACACGAATAGGCATATCAAGTAATTCACAATGTAAATTTAGACCATTAGCAAACGAGGAAGATACATAAGAAAATGTGGATCCAGGATCAAACAATACAGAAGCCATGCAATCACAAACCAGAAGATTACCTGTGATGACAGCATCAGATGCCTCCACTTCGGACCGCCCAGGGAAAGCGTAACAATGGGCCCTATCGTTTGTCTGTCCATTGCCCCTACCATGTTGTGATGTAGTGGCTCCAGTTTGCCCATCACCTCGGCCATTTTGGTGACCACCATTACCTCGACCACCACGTCCTCCAGAATAACGGCCTCTACCATGACCACCTCTACCTCTAGCCATTGGAGGTCTATAACTCTGTTTTGGACAATTCCTCCTAATATGTCCAGTCTCCCTACATCCATAACACTCTCTAGAGTCAAGCATAGGTCTCTCTGAGAAGTGTTGACCGGTCTGAGGTGGACCCCCAACTACAGTCTGTAGTGAAGACTGAATGGGTCGAATTGAGTAACCTCCGGACACCTGTCCTCTAGAGTAAGAACCATTAAACTCACCTCCCTTTCGAAACCTCTTTGATGTTGATGCCATTGTGAATTCATCTGGCTTCACTCCTTCCACCTCTACCATGAAATCTACCAATTCTTGGAAGGATTTTGCCGTAGCCACTACCTGTAAGGCTGAAATCCGCAACTCTGACCTCAACCCCTTCACAAAACGATGAATCCGCTCTTGTGGACTGAAACAAAGTTGAGTTGCATATCTGGATAGTGCACGAAACTTAGCCTCATATGCATTGACCGACATCCTACCTTGCTCTAGGCTCAAGAACTCATCCCCTTTCCTATCCCTCAAAGTCCGGGGGATATACTTCTCCATAAACAAGTTAGAGAATGAGGCCCAAGTCATAGGTGGTGCCTCTGTTGGTTGACACTCAACATGTGACCGCCACCACATTTTGGCGTTCCCTTGAAACTGATAACTCACGAACTCAACACCAAACCGTTCTACTATACCCATCTTGTGTAGTAGCTCATGACAGTCAACCAGGAAATCGTAAGCATCCTCAGATTCAGCACCCTTGAAGACTGGAGGTTTCAATTTCAAGAACTTACTGAAAATTTCATGCTGATCATTTGTCATTATAGGCCCAGTAGTCAGACGTGGAAATGTGCCTATGTCCAATGAGGCATCCATACGAGGAGCCATAGTGGCTGCATTTTGTACCTCTGAAACCGGAGGTGTTGGTGCAGAAAACACTGGAGGGGCCTGACCCTGATCACACAACCCACTAATATAAGCGAGAACCTGATTGATCATCTCTGGGGTAGGCTGGGGTGGCAATCCCTCATTCTGCACTTGTTTATTTTCCCCTTCCTCACCCTCTCTTACTACTTCTTCAGTCGGTGGAGGAGTCACCGCCCTAGTATCAGATGGGCTAGGTGCTCGTCCTCTTCCTTTAGAGGACGTCCTCCCACGACCTCTACCACGGCCTCTTACCGCTACTCTTCCTCGAGCTACAGCCCAAGTGGCTGGCTCGGACGCTTCTTGTCTTGCCGGTGTTGGTGTTAGCGCAGTCGTTGCTCTAGTTCTAACCATCTGCAAAATAGAGTGAAGATGGTCCGATACCAATTTGTATCACCTAGATACCAATTGGATCCAAGTAATAGCACGAAAGAAAGAAAAGAATGGAATTTTCCTAATGTCTTATAGCCTCTCAAAGAAAAGTAAAGGCGTCCCCTACCATTCCTCAAGACTCTACTAGACTCGTTCTTGTGTGATGAGACCAACGAATATAATGCTCTAATACCAAGTTTGTCACGACCCAAATCCGGGCCGCGACTGGCACCCACACTTACCCTCCTATGTGAGCGAACCAACCAATCTAAACCTTAACATTTCAATGTAATATCAACATAAAGTAATGCGGAAGACTTAAACTCATTAATAAAAACCAATTCACTAACTATTATTTCCCAAAATCTGGAAGTCGTCATCACAATAACATCTACTTCAAACTACTAAATCTAAGAGTTTCTAAGAAGCTAAAAATACACAAAAGCTAGTCCATGCCGGAACTTCAAGGCATCAAGACATGAAGAGGAAGATCCAGTCCAAGCTAAAAGCATTAGCTCACCCTGATATCTGGAGTAATGAAGACTGGCTAGAGTTACTGTTGAGTGGAAGATAACGGCACGTTTGCTGCACTCCACAATTAACAAGAAGAAAACAATAAAAGTAGGGGTCAGTACAAAACACGGGTACTGAGTAGATATCATCGGCCAACTCAAAATAGAAATCAATATATACCAAGTAATATCATAAAATCAACCATGATACTCAACATGTAGCAAAAGCAAGTACTATATCATTAACAATTACCGTCAAGTTCACACATGAGGACTCAAGCCTCAATACCATACTCATTTGGGAATTATATTCATTAGATTGAATATATTAACATCTTTCAAGATTCATTATCTTTATTTCTCTTGTGTCGGTACGTGACACTCCGCTCCCTCATATTCATTAATCCTCTTGTGTCGGTACGTGACACTCCGATCCCCTAAATCTACGTGTCGGTTCGTGACACCCGATCTCCTAAATCTACGTGTCAGTTTGTGACACCCGATCTCCTAAATCTACGTGTCGGTTCGTGACACACGATCCCCTAAATCTACGTGTTGGTTCGTGACACCCGATCCCCTAAATCTACGTGTCGGTTCGTGACACCCGATCCCCTAAATCTATGTGTCGGTTCGTGACACCCGATCTCCTAAATCTACGTGTCGGTTCGTGACACCCGATCCCTTAACCTCCTTCTATCAATTCATCAAGCCTTCTTTCTTACCAAGGCATCATCAATCTCATTATTTTAGTTCATCACGCCTTCTTTTATACCAAGGCCTCATCATTAACAAAGAGATTAGGGTTTTACAAGATTTGGGATTCAATAACTTCATCATGCTTATATAATCACAATTATATAATTACATTCATGCAAGCATACAATTAAGCACATAGCAGGGTTTACAATATTAACAATACATATCATTCGCTATTAAGTGTTTACTACGAATATCGTAAGAGAAAC
Organism: Solanum lycopersicum; assembly: GCF_036512215.1. Lineage (NCBI taxonomy): Eukaryota > Viridiplantae > Streptophyta > Magnoliopsida > Solanales > Solanaceae > Solanum > Solanum lycopersicum. The sequence goes on from NC_090802.1 coordinate 21,099,717, forward strand.
CATAACCTACCTCCACCGAAGATTAGTGATCAAGCAAGCAAATTCCCAAAGCCTTGTGTTTTTCCTCTTTGTTCGTCTCTCTCTATCGATTCTCCTTCTCTCTCTTTCTGTTCTTTTCTTTTTCTTATTCAAACCCTCTTTCTTTTACCCTAATTAGCATATAATTAAGAATAAAAGATTGCAATAATAACCCACTAATTTACTCAAGGTTACCTCTTTTAGCCCCCAAGTAATTAGACTTATTAACATAAACCCACTAACTTTATAATTACAGCAGGAATAGTCAAAAACGTCCCTTAAAACGTATAAAGAAATCCGACCCAGACTGGGATTACGCAGCCTGCGATGGCCCATCGCACCTGCGACGGCCCGTCCTACTGCTCCGTCACAGACTTCAGAGACTCAATTTCTCTGAAAAGTCCGTGATGGTCCGTCACACCTGTGACGGTCCGTCCTGCCATTCCGTTACGAAGTTCAGAGAGTCGATTTCAGTACCCAATTTTCAGATTTTCTAAGTGTTTTGAAATGGGACCCTGCGACAGTCCGTCGTGCCTATGACGGTCCGTCGTGGGGTACGTCGTTTCTGCCAGCTTTTCCAGAATTGAAGTCTGCTGCTCAAAACGACTAAACAGGTCGTTACACTAAAATGCATGCAGCATAAAGAGGGTTCCAATAATATCTCCTTGTTGTTGAATTATAATACCTCCTTAGGAACACTAGCTAGTGGATGCACTTCGATGCTATGTTCATGTTTCGGTACTACCTTGGCAAGTAGTCCACCTTCCTTCAGTGTAGAGTTCCATGACACTAGATTCCACATTGACTTATGTGATTTATGTTGGTTAATTCATGATGTTCCCAAAAGTAAACTTAAATAATAAAGTGGACTCTAACTAGGGTAACTTGAGGGGTTTGACTTAGTCTATGTGGGGGTATGGGACTCTACCTATACATTGCACTAGTTAGCCTTGAGGAAAGTCTTAGAAGGATGTTGCTATATAATTATATGTTTATAAATGTAAATAAGATATATATATTGATCTTCCATGTTAATGATATTATGTGATGTTGATTTCACTTATGAACATGTGGTTTTTCTCTATTGCTAAAGGATGATGGTATTTATTCTAAAATATATAGTATGTGAAGTTGGACATTTTTTAATGTTTGTTGTTGAGTTTACTTGGTTGAGTGAGGTTATGGGGCCTTATTTGGAAATTACACTAGTCGACTTAATAGGGGTGTATGAGTGATGGTATTGTTTTTGTTATGATGTTATGAACTCTTCTACATGCTTGTTAATATTATAACTTGATGATAGAGGTGTCTTGACTATATGCTCAATTATGTTGATATGCATGTTAACTTGACTAAACTTTGTATTGTTGCTCATATCATGTGCATGGTCTTTACTTAATTAAGATGTGCTATTGAATTGTATTTGTTCTTGATTGTGCATAAAGCTTTTCAAAGTAAATTAGCATGTTTAATGAAAAGTCCCCTTTTAGCATGATTTTCTATGTTGTATGTGCATATGGTCCTTAACATAGTACAAGTGATGTATTAACCCAATTTCTCTCTTTTTTCGCAATATTTCAGGTTCCGCTCGTTGAAGGGTTCGTGACGATATTTAAAGAAGACTTGGATCCTCATTCTCCAAGTTGGGTAGGTCCTCACTACTTGGAGGACAATGCCATTTTCTATCATTGGATGTTTATTAGTGTTAAAGACACTATGTTCATTCACTTTCATATGATTAGTATGATTGTATAGCCAATATGTACTTTATTGGTATTGATGTATGGGCTAGGCCCAATTGTTATATTCTTGTTTAGATGGTTTAATATGAGACATCCATTTTAAGATTGTTCTGTATCTTATATATATGTGCCATAAAAGTTGAAGTCTATGTATTCTTCCCATACGAAAGGTCTATGTATACTCGCTATAATATATTATGTGTATGTGAGAGGTCTAAGTAAACGTCAATGTAAAAGTAGTTAAAAAGTTTTAAATTTTCCGTATTTTTAACCTATGAATGCAAATGACGAATGATCAGAGGTTAGTCTTAGTCCTCTTCAAGGATGAGGACACCGATTACTTCTTATGGGTGCTCCCCGGATGTGACATCTGGTTCCCCTATATTCCTCCTAGCTGGACAACCTCTTGCTGCTCTTCGGGGAGGCATGGTTATTTGTAAAACGAGCAAGCATGAATTAGAGAGAAAATTGTAGAGACAAACTCTAACGCATGAAAAAAGTGTGATAGAAGTATAGGAATTCCTAGCTGTTGCAACCTCCTAATTATAGATGTGGTGCACTTCACACCGATAACTAGGACTCTACATACACAGTTACATATACTCCCTATGACTCTTGAAATCTTTGATCGGAAACCAAGTTTTTCACGTCCTGAGTCTACACCCTTAACATGGCCGACACTCAAAGACCATTGATGACCTTAAACAGAGACTTAAACAGAAGAGATAACTCAAGAAATAACTCAAACGAAATACTTAGGCAAATGGTAGTTTAAGTCTTAATCATTTACAAGTGAAATGAAAAGACAAAAGAAACTAATTTTTTTCTATGAAGACTCTAAAATAAATAAGGTGTTTGGACAGGACCGCCAATCATCCTAACAGCTGAAAATCAACCAAAACAATAGATGAATGATAAAAATGTCCTTCGGAATGAAGAGTACTCACCAATAAAATCTGACTTGCTCAATGGATAAACGGTACACCAGATGATGATCCTAGTTATGTGCGTCTACATTATAAGACGATGCAGGACAATTGACATTAGTACATTGAATGTACAAGTATGCAAGTTGGAATGTTGAAACAACTTATGCTTGAAAAGAAGTAAGAAGGAAACACTTACTTTGGCTATATATATATATATATATATATATATATATATATATATATATATATATATATATATATATATATATATAAATTTACTCATTTAATGTAATACAACTTATACCGGAGATTCTCTAATTGACAACCATCACTATGAGCCCAAGTGATGATAAAACGTTTTACATCATGCTATCGAGGACCATCTTATACCTAACCATCGGTATAGGACATTACTTAACTTAGTGGATTCACTAGCTTAACTTAAGTCATCATATAAAAGTAAGATCCTTTAATTCCTGTGATGGCTAAATGGTTTATATAGACTTGACTTATTATGAACTCGTATCCTCATATCGGTGCTCAATAATATTCCCAAAAATAGACTTAGCTCATGTATTTTTAAATATCCTTCTTTCTCTGGGTTGAGATAATTCCTCAACACTTATCTTTATAAGCTCTCTTGGAATCAATGTTCCCTATTATTGCTCAATACTTTTTGGGAAATCATAGTTTCCTCTTATGTAAGTTTGAAAAATATTTATAAACTCTTAGGGAATACTTAGTTCCCTTATAGCTTTTGACAAATGAACTCAACTCTTTAATCGTTACCTAGCTTGAAACTTAAGTCTTAAAACAAATTTAAAACGTTGTTAAAGAACATTGAGAACTCTTAAGAATTTGCTTTGACTTGCTTCTTAACTTCTAGACTTGACTTTTAACTTCTTTGACTTTGATATTAACTTTCATTGAATTGAATTATGGATTCAAGGTTCATAATCTCATGTTTATGGATGATTTCATGATGTTTAGATGTATCTTAGAATGTTTGAATCAACTAATAAACCTGGATACATCACTTAGGAACTAGTATAATAGAACATGGAAAGAATTAGGTGAACTGGCGTCCTTAGCGCTCTGAGAGGCGTGGGGCGCCAGGACCCAAACTTCAGAGGCTAGGTGGGGGGTCTCTTTATGGCGTGTCGCCCCAAAGCCCTATGGACAAATATTTTCATTTTGAGCTACGGGAAGCGCGATGCCCCAACCCTTGTGCTTAGGTGTTCTTGACTTTTCTCCTTCGTTTTTTATCTCTAAACCCTCTAAATTTTAATGGTTCCTTCCCCAAACACTTGGAATCATTAGTACTCTTAATAATTAATAGATTTTACTAGAAACACAACTCGAAAACGTAAGTCAAATCAACGCTAGGCATTCAACAACTCAACCAACAAGAATTCAATAATGTTCTTCAAAAACTTCACATATTAACATGTAAAATACTCAACAATCATTGAATTTAAACAAGTTTGGTGTGTCGATGAATTGACCCAACACTAGATGATCTCATGTAACTTTATAAGGATAACCCTCAATGAATTCCACTCGCAAAGCTTGACGTTCTTGGCGAATCCTTCACTTCTCTATACCTTCCTCTTCTCATCTCTCTTCTCCAAGCCTTAAGCGTAATTCTTATTTTTTCCAAAAACTAAAATTAGTAACTCCATAAAATGAATCAATTAAATTAGGTTAGAAAAGACAATGTTGTCCTTCCCAAATCCTGATTGGACTTTACTTAATCCAACAATCCAACTGTCGAAAGGCATGTCTCACTCATACAATATCAAAATTGTGCAAAATCAGCGGCGTTGGAAAGATTATTCTAAGGGATCATATATAGAAATACTCCTAACTCATCCTGAGCTAGGAGCTATGGTTGTTTGAAAATAACCAAAACACACTATCCTAACTTAGACAATTTTTGAGATTTTTTCTTATTCTTTTCAAAAATAAATATTTCCAGATTTTAACCTTTTTTCTAGTCATTTCTAGTTGTGATACGTTACAATATCGGCCCTTTGGTAACATTCGTCCTCGAATGAAGTTACTCTTACTACACTTAGGGTAGCAACATCAAGTTCGAACACTTACAAGAAATAACATGTTTACTCAAGATTAGATAGTACTAAGAAGAAAATTACTACCTTTGTCTGCATTTTCTCTGGCTCCAAAGAGATGTGGATATGTTTTCTTCATGCCCTCCTCAACTTCCCAAGTTTATTCTTCAACAAATTGGTCCCTCCACAGGACCTTGACTTATGCTACCTCTTTTGTTCTCAACTTGCGAACTTGGCGATCTAGGATTTGCAACGGAATCTCCTCATAAAATAAGTTATTTTTTATCTAAACATTCTTAGTTGGAATGATCATGGAAGGATAAATGATGCAGCTCTTCAACATGGAGATATGGAACACTAGATGAACTGCTTCTAACTCTTGTGGTAGCTTCAAATCATAAGCTACATTTCCAATCCTCTTGTCTATGCACATCGTTTTCTAGTTCTTACTTATCTTCTTCAAGATGGGCAGTACTACCCATAGACAACCTTCTTAAGGCATTAGCAATCAAATTAGCCTTACCTGGGTGGTAATAAATGCTCATGTCATAATCTTTGAGAAATCCTAACCATATCCTTTCTTTGAGATTAAGTTTTTTCTAAGTGAAAACATATTGCAGGCTCTTCTAATTAGTGAATATATCAACATGAATGTCATACAAACAGTGACGTCATATTTTTAAGGCAAAAACTACAACAACCAACTCTATGTCCTGGGTTTGATAATTCTTCTCATGAACCTTCAAATGTCTGGAGGCATAAGCTACAACTCTTCTATTTTGCATTAGAACACAACCGAAACCAACTCTTGATGCATCACAGTACACCATAAAACCTTGAGTACCCTCTGGTAAGGTCAAAATAAGGGCAGAAGTTAATCTTTTTTTTAATTCCTGAAAGCTTTTCTCACAAGCTTCAGACCATTGAAACTTAACTGTCTTTTGAGTTTAACTTGGTCAAAGGAGATGAAAATGACGGAAACGCCTCAACAAATAAATCACACTAAGTACCTTTTCATACTCTTCTTATTATTATTATTAAAATACGCATTTTAGTTTATTTTATTATATTAAAAGCGTACAACTTTTTAAATTGAAGGGTTTTGACTTTTCTGAAGGTCGTAATTTTTTTTTTAAATAGTTGTGACTATTCCGAAAAATTAAAACATTTTTGAAAGGTTGTTGTTATGATAAATCATACTAAGTAGCTTTCGATACTCTTCTTCTACTACTACTACTTCTTCTTCTTCTTCTTCTTAAAACACTCACTTAGTATATTTTATTATATTAAAAGCAAACACCTTTTCAAATTGTAGGATTATGGATTTTTTCAAAGGTTGTGACTTTTTTAAAAAGTTCCGACTTTTCTAAAGAAGTTTGATTTTTTCATTGAGTTATAACTTTTTTAATGAGTTGTAGAATTTCCAAATGGCTTTGAATATTTCCTATAAGACATAATAAGTACTTTTTCATAATGCTCTTTGTTTGTTATACATAGTGTGGTGCTCTCTCATTTTTAAACTACAAATTTTTTAAGTTTTCTATTCATCTCTTTCTTAGAAAAACCAATTTTGTATATCTTCTATATTTCATATTATATTTATTTATTTATATTATATCATTATATTAAAAGAAAACATCTTCTCACATTGAATGATTCTTACTTCGCCTAAGGATTGTGACTTCTTCGATGAGTTGTGACCTTTTTAAAGAGTTATGACTTCTTCTCATACTACCCTTTATTGCTATAAATGGGGGAGTTTCTTCACATTATTAAACTATCAACTTTCCAAGTTTTATATTTTTCTCTTCTTAAGAAACTGAAGTTTGATTTGAAGTGGTTGGTAAGTTTCTAAGTTAGTGGAATTTGAATATCCCATAACTTGAATTTTAATTTATTACAATATTTCAACTAAAAATATCCAATTTAGTATATCTTCTATATTTTATATACATATATTTATGTTATACTAAAAGAATGAACTCCAACAATACAACAATAATAAAACAAAGGATTATAGAGTAGGAGGAGAAAGTATATTTAAGAGGTGTAATTAAATAGTTTTAAGAGTCATTTTTTCATTTACATATCAAAAATAATTTTAAAATGAGAAAAAAAGTTTTAAAAAAATATAAAAAGATAAACGCAATTGGAGTTGCCACGCAACATTATCTATATCTAGTTTTGTATTATAAAATTTTGGATATTTATTTAACAAATTTCAGTATGCAATACTCAGTAATCATTACAAAGTTTTCACGTCCATTATTCAGAAGAAATTATAAAATTTATTATTTCATTTAGGGATAATGCACAAGTATCCCATTAACCTATGCCCGAAATCTCAGCGACACACTTATACTATACTAAGGTCCTATTATCTCGTGAACTTATTTTATTAATAATTTTCTATCCCTTTTCAGCCTACGTGACACTATCTTGTGGGTCCAACACTGGTTCACTTTTTTTTCATTCTAGTGTCAGTAAGCCGAAAAGGAGTAGAAAATTATTTATAAAATAAGTTCAGGGGGTAATAGGACCTTAGTATAGTATAAGTGTCGCTGGGATTTCGGGCGTAGGTTGAAGGGGTTCTTTTGCATTTTTCCTTTCGTTTATCATTCTTTACTTAAAATTTTGGTTTAATAATATTGGCATTATTTTAAAAATAGTGTACTTCATGATTTGGCATTCACGTGCAATGCACATGCATCGATACTAGTATTCGGACACGTTGTTTCACATGTATCTCATAATAGTAGTACATATGATATGAATCATATTAAACGGTAATGTAATGAGCAATTAAATAAAATATAAAAGAAGAAAAATACCTTGAATAAGTGGTTGCTTGAGTATCTTTGGACAACGTAAAACAATTTTTGATTTATATTGCAGGATACTATTGCAATTAGATGAACTTACACAGTAATGCTTATTTCAATTAATATGAAAAATTCAAATATGAATCTCCATTGTAGATCACAATAAGTCACATGAAAGTGGACAACTTCACCTATATTGTTTTCAAGTATGAGAAGATAAGACTGAATTGTTCATATAAATTATTAGAGACTATACACAGACTTTATTGGCTGGAGCTCACCTTAAAACTTGTATATTTCACATCTTTTGTATGACAAATTTGTTATAAATACAACAATATTAGTGTAATTTAAATTGCCACCCCACATTATTTATGTCTAGTTTTTTTTATTATAGATAGATATATATATGCTTTTGGATATTCATTTTACAACTTTCTGTATGGACGCACTCAGTAATCATTAGAAAGTTTTAACGTACCTTATTCATAAGAAATTATAATTTATTATTTAATTTATAATTGTTTACTAAAAAATTATTTGTGCTTCATGCATCGATCCTGGTATTTGGACAGTATGTTTCACGTGTAGCTCATAAAAGTAGTACAGATGATATGAATCATATTAAACAACAATGTAAAAAGCAATTAAATAAAAAAGTGCAAGATGAAAATACCTTGAATAAGTTGTTGGTTGAGTATCTTTGGACAACGTGAAACAATTCCCGATTGATATTGCAGGAAACAATTACAATTAGATGAACTTACACGGTAATGCTTAGTTGAATTAATATGAGAAATTACAATATGAATCATAATTATAGATCTTAATAAGTCACATAAAAAGTAGAGAACTTCGCCTATCTTATTTTCCTAGACTGAGGAGAAATAACGAATTATTCATATAAATTATAGAGACTATATAAAGACTTTAAAGGTCGAATGCGTAGATTTTACATCTCTTGTATGATAAGTTTGTTAAAAATACAACAACATAAGCATAAATGGAGTTTCCGCATTATTTATATCTAGTTTTGTATTATAAATAGATATATATACTTTCACAACTTTTAATAATTATTAGAAAGTTTTCACATCTATTATTCATAAGAAATTATAATATATTATTTCATTTATAATCCTTTACTAAAAATTTGGTTAAATAATACTTATTGTTGTAAATTCATTGAATATGTGGATGAGCCATTAGAGTTATCCAACAATTAATTGGATTCATGTATTAGTGTTTCCAATGTGATAAGATATCAAGGTGATATGAACCTTGATGATAACTTTGTAAAATTTCAAGGTGACCTTTGACTATGATATCTCAACACTATAAATAGAGATATCATTCACCATTGTATGATATACTTGAATAAGAAAATTATCTCCTGTATCTTATACTTCTTGTCTTTTTCATCTTATATTCTGAGCTTTCTTTACATCACGTTATCAGCACGAAATTGCTACTTGTAAAGGTATTATATAAATATTTTTATTTTTTATTCACATATTCTCTCATAATTTTCATTATGTCGAATTTATCCAAACTTGAGTTTGTGGCATTAGATATTTTTGGAAAGAAATATCTTTCATGGGTACTCGATGCTGAGATTCACTTGGCTGCTAAAGGTCTTGAAGCCACTATTACTCAGGGAAATGAAGCATCGAGTCAAGATAAGGAGAAGGCTATGATTTTCCTTCGTCATTATCTTGATGAGGGTCTGAAGATTGAATATCTGACGGTGAAAGATCCACTTGAATTGCGGACTGATTTAAAGAGGAGATATGACCACCTAAAGGCCACAGTGTTGCCTAGAGCTCGTTATGAGTGGATGCATTTACGGTTTCAAAATTTTAAGACCGTAATTTAATACAACTCTACTGTATTCAAGATAACCTCCCAGTTGAAATTATGTGGGGAGACTATAAAAGATGAGGACATGTTGAAAAAGACACTTACTACTTTTCATGCCTCGAATGTGATATTGCAACATCAATATCGTGAAAAGGGTTTTCAGAAATATTCTGAACTAATCTCATGTCTTTTCGTGGCTGAGCAACATAATGCTCTTTTAATGAAAAATCATGAATCTCGTCCCACAGGAGCTGCTCCATTACCGGAGGCAAATGTGGTGGAAGCACGTGATCAATCTGAAGTACAAAGAGATGATCATCAGGGATATAATAATGCACGGGGACGTGGCAAAGATAAAAGATGATACACTAATCGTCAAGGTGGTGGTCATAATAAAAGGGAGAGCAACATGAGTTCTCAAAATAACCCCTCGAAAAGTAATTGTCGTCGTTGTGGCATGAAAGGCCATTGGAAGAATGAATGTCGCACACATGAACATTTTGTAAGGCTCTATCAAAATTCCTTCAAAAAGAAAGGAAATAAAAGTGGTGCTTCCTCTTCCAATGCTCGAGCTGAGTCACATATGACTCTTAAAGATGATGATAAGCCGGGAACATCTCACAAATATGATAAAGATGTTGAAGCAAATTTGGCTTTAAAGGATGATATTTTTGATGGCCTTGGTGACATTAACTATATGGAAGTTGGTAACTTCTTTGGAGATCGAAACTAATGTTTGATCTTTTAGCTGGGGAATGAAGTCTGTTAATATTTTACTGATGTATTTTTAATTATTATGTTATTCATGTTGAAGTATTTAAATTTCCGTTGTTAATTTTGTTTCTTCCTTCTTTTGATGTATTTTATTTTAATGAAAATTAATAGAAATCCCCAGTTGTCAGTTGGATTCAAGATGATTAATGGAGATGTATGTCTTCTTGATAGTACTACAACGCATATAATATTAAAAGAAAAGAAATACTTTTCTAATTTGGTTATGAAAATGGCATATGTCAACACAATATCAGGTAGTACAAAATTAATTGAGGGCTCTGGAAGAGCGACATTATTACTACCTGGAGGGACACTATTAAGCATTGATAATGCATTATATTGTAGTATGTCTCAAAGAAACTTATTAAGTTTCAAAGTTATTCGCCAAAATGGCTATCATGTTGAGACGGCTAATGAAGGAAAGGTTGAATACCTTTACATTACTACAATTAATGTATAGAAGAAAATTGTGCATGAAAAATTACCTGCATTTTCTTCTGGGTTGTACTATACATGTATAAGTACAGTTGAATCACATGTCGTAGTAAACAAAAGGTTTACTAATTTTAATGATTTTATCATTTGGCATGACCGGTTGGGCCATCCCGGATATAATATGATGCGCAAAATCATTGAGAATTCACATGGGCACACCTTAAAGAGCCCAAATATCCTTCAATCAAAAGAATTCTCTTGTGCTGTTTGTTCTCAAGAAAAGTTGATCATTAAACCATCAACAGTTAAGGTTGGAATTGAATCCCCTGCGTTTCTGGAACGTATACAGGGTGATATGTGTGGACCAATTCAACCTGCATGTGGACCCTTTAAATATTATATGGTCTTAATAGATGCTTCTACAAGATGGTCACACGTGTGTTTATTATCAACTCGCAACATGACTTCTACGAGATTGCTGGCTCAAATAATAAGATTGAAAGCACAATTTCCAGACTATACAATAAAGACAGTCCGTCTATATAATGCTGGTGAGTTTACATCTCAAGCATTTAATGATTATTGTATGTCTACTGGTATAACAGTTGAACATCCAGTTGCTCATGTTCACACTCAAAACGGTCTAGAAGAATCATTGATTAAATGTCTGCAATTGATAGCTAGACCATTACTAATAAGAACAAAGTTATCTGTGTGTATGTGGGGGCATGCTATTTTGCATGCAGCAGCACTTGTGTGCATAAGGCCGACCAATTATCATGAATTCTCCCCATTACAATTGACTTTTTGTCAAGAACCAAACATTTCTCATCTTAGAGTTTTTGGATGTGCGGTGTATGTCCCAATTGCTCCACCACAACGCAGAAAGATGGGGCCCCAAAGAAGGTTGGGGATATATGTTGGGTAGGAATCTCCTTCAATCATAAAATATTTGGAGCCTATGACTGGAGATTTATTTAAGGCACGATTTGCTGATTGTCATTTTGATGAATCAGTATACACAACATTAGAGGGAGAACATAAGTCATTGGGAAAAGAGATAGATTGGAATTCATCATCTGGATCCTCGAACAAACCAATGTGAGCAAGAAGTTCAAAGAATAATTTATTTGCAGAACATTGCAAATCAGTTACCAGATGCATTTACTAATCTTCCAAGGATTACTAAATCGCATATTCTAGCTGTTAATGCTCCAGTTCGAGTTGATATCCCGACAGGACAAATTGTTAAGGAAAATGAGTCTAGACCACATTTGAAGCGTGGTAGACCAATTGGTTCCAAGGATAAAAATCCTCGAAAGAGAAAAGGAATAAATGATCAAGATGATCATGTGTTGAAAGAAATTTCTCAAGATGAGACCCAAGTCATAACACATGATTATGAGGAGATTCGAACTTCTGAAAATAATGAAATTTCAATGAATTATGTCTCGACGAGAAAGTTGTGGAACCGAAATAATGTTGTGATTGACAACATATTTGCCTATAATGTTGCTATTGAAATAATGCAACAAGATGAAGATTTTGAGCCAAAATCTGTTCACGAATGTAGACAGAGAAATGATTGGCCAAAATGGAAGGATGCAATTCAACTTGGATTGGCTTCACTAGAAAACGTGAAGTTTTTAGACCGATAATCCGAACACCTGATGGTACCAAGCCAGTGGGGTACAAATGAGTTTTTGTGCGAAAAAGAAATGAGAAAGGTGAAGTCATGAGATATAAGGCCCGACTCATTGCTCAAGGTTTTTCTCAAAGACCTGGCATTGATTATATGGAGACATATTCTCTAGTGGTAGATGCAATCACCTTCAGATATCCCATAAATCTGACAGTTCATGAAAAACTTGAAATACGCCTAATGGACGTTGTCACAGCCTATCTATATGGCTCATTGGACCACAACATTTTCATAAAAATTCCTGAAGCATTCAAAGTGCCTGAAGCATACAAAGATTCAAGAGAAACTTGTTCAATAAAACTTCAGAAATCTATGTATGGATTGAAACAATCAGGAAGGATGTGGTACAATCGTCTAAGTGAATATTTGTTAAAGAAAGGGTACAAAAATGACCCGATTTGTCCCTGCATTTTCATTAAACGGTCGGGGTCTGAATTTGTAATAGTAGTTGTGTATGTTGATGATTTGAACATCATTGGCACTCATAAAGAGCTTTTAGAAGCTGTTGAGTGTCTGAAAAAAGAATTTGAAATGAAAGATCTCGGCAAGACAAAATTTTATCTTGGCCTACAGATTGAGAATTTCTCAAATGGAATACTTGTTCATCAATCAACGTACACAGAAAAGATACTAAAGCATTTTTACATGGATAACTCACATCCATTGAGTACTCCAATGGTGGTAAGATTGCTTGATATCAATACAGATCCATTTCGACCTCAAGAGAATGATGAAGAGCTTCTTGGTGATGAAACTTCTTATCTTAGTGCGATAGGGGACTAATGTACCTTGCTAACAATACTCAACCAGATATCTGTTTTGCAGTTAGTCTACTGGCAAGATTCAGTTCCTCCACAACAAAAAGACATTGGAATGGTGTTAAACACATACTTCGATATCTTCGAGGGACCATGGACATGGGTTTATTCTATTGCAATGAATCCAAATCAGAACTGATTGGTTACGCAGATGCAAGGTATTTATCGGATCCACATAAAGCTCGTCCACAAATAGGCTATTTATTTACATGTGGAGACACGGCAATATCTTGGCGATCAATGAAGCAAACGTTGGTAGCCACTTCTTCAAATCATGCAGAAATAATAGTCATCCATGAAGCAAGTCGAGAGTGCGTCTGGTTGAGATCAATGACCCATCATATTCAGGAAATGTGTGGTTTTTCTTTGAAAAAGAGTATACCAACCACAATGTACGAAGATAATGTTGCATGTATAGCTCAATTGAAAGGAGGATACATCAAAGGAGATCGAACAAAGCATATCTCACCAAAGTTCTTTTTCACGCATGATCTTCAACAAAATGGTGAGATAGAAGTTCAACAAATTCGTTCAAGTGATAATCTTGCTGATTTAGTCACTAAGGCATTGCCAACATCAACGTTTGAGAAGTTGAGATACAAGATTGGAATGCACCGTCTCCGAGATATCAAGTAAAGTTTTCATCAGGGGGAGCGAAATACGCGTTATACTCTTTTCCTTAACTATGGTTTTGTCCCAAGTTGGATTTTCCTGGTAAGGTTTTTAACGAGGTAACATTGAAAGCGTATTATATGATATGTGTACTCTTTTTCCTTCATTAGGATTTTTCCCACTAGGTTTTTCCTAGTAAGGTTTTAACGAGACACATAATCTATGGATATCCAAGGGGGAGTGTTGTCAATCCATTGTATATGTGGATGATCCATTAGAGTTATCCAACAATTAATTGGATTCATGTGTTAGTGTTTCCAATGTGATAAGATATCAAGGTGATATGAACCTTGATGATCACTATGTAAAACTTCAAGGTGACCTTTGACTATGATATCTCAACACTATAAATAGAGATATCATTCACCATTGTATGATATACTTGAATGAGAAAATTATCTCCTCTATCTTATACTTGTCTTTTTCATCTTATATTCTGAGCTTTCTTTACAACACTTATATTATTTTAATATTAATGCAGTTCATGCATCAAAACTGGTATTTGAATACGTATGTTGCACATGTATCTCATAAAAATAGTGAAGACGATATGAATCATTAAATAAAAATGTGCAAGCTGAAAATACATTGAATAAGTTGTTGCTTGAGTATCTTTGGACAACATGAACAATTTACACTTGATATTGCAGGGAACTATTGCAATTAGATGAACTTAAACAGTAATGCTTAGTTGAAGTAATATGAGAAATTACAATATGACTCTCAATTGAAGATCTTACTAAGTCACTAGAAAGTGGACTACTTCACTTATCTTATTTTTCTAGAATGAGAAGAAAAGACTGAATTGTTCATATAAATTATGGAGACTATATATAGACTTTATAGGCCGGAGGCTCACCGTAAAACTTGTAGATTTCACATCTCTTGTATGATAATCATTAGAAAGCTTTCACATCCCTTGTTCAAAAGAAATTATAATATATTATTTCATTTATAATCCTTTACTAAAAATTTTTGTTTGATAGTACTTAAATTATCTTTAAAACATTGCACTTCATGCATCGATACTAGTATTTGTACACGTATGTTGCGCGTGTATCTCATAAAAATAGTATAGACAATAGGAATCATATTAAATAATAATGTAAGAAGCAATTAAATAAAAATGTGCAAGATGAAAATACCTTGAAAAAGTTGTTGCTTGAGTGTCTTTGGACAACGTGAAACAACTTTTGATTGATATTGAAGGAAAGTATTGCATGTAGATGAACTTAAACAGTAATGCTTAGTTGAATTAATATGAGAAATTACAATATGAATCTCAATTGTAATATTTATAAGTCACATGAAAGTGAGCAACTTTACCCATCTAATTTTCTAGAATGAGAAGAGAAGACTGAATAAGACTGAATTGTTCATATAAATTGCACAGAGTATATAAAGACTTTATAAGCCAGAGACTCACTTTCAAACTTGTAGATTTCACATATCTTGTATGATAAGTTTTTCAAAAATGCAAAAATATAAGCGAAATTGGAGTTTCCACGCTACATTATATATATTTAGTTTTGTATTAGAAATAGCTACGTATGCTTTTGAGTATTCATTTTAAAACTTTCAGTATGCACCCATTCAGTAATCATAAAAAAGTTTTTACTTCTATTTTTCTTAAGAAATTATAATTTATTATTTCAATTATAATTCTTTACTAAAAATTTTGGTTTAATAATACTTACATTATTTTTAAAATATTGTATTTCATGCATCCATACTAGTATTTGGACACGTATGTTGCACGTGTATCTCATAAAAATATTACTGACTATATAATCATATTAAACAATAATGTAAGAAGCAATTAAATAAAAATGTGCAAGCTGTAAATACCTTGAATAAGTTGTTGTTGGAGAATCTTTGGACAACGTGAAACAATTTCCGATTGATATTGCAAGAAACTATTGCAAATAGATAAATTTACATAGTAATACTTAATTGCAGTAATATGAGAAATTACAATATGAACCTCAATTGTAGATCTTAATAAATCACATGAAAGTGGACAACTTCACCTATCTTATTTTTCTAGAATGAGAAGATAAGACTGAATTTTCATATAAATTATAGAGACCATGTAAAAAGTTTATAGGCCGGAAGCTCACCTTTGGAATTGTAGATTTCATAACTCTTGTGTGATAAGTTTGTTAAACTGATATATTGATAACAAAACTTGAAAGTTATTGATGTTATTTTTTTATTAATGATATTACTTTCCTTTTGTTACTATAGATGGGTTTCTCCAATTTATATATATTAGTTTATTTATTTTTTAAAAAAAGCTAAACATTGCGAGGAAAAATATTTTTCCTCTTTGAATTTTCATTTTTTCAAAAGAAATTTAACACTATCAAACTAATGTTGTAAATAATTAGTGGATTTGGATGTATTATGGCCCACATGTATTATAGCATGCTTAGTTTTTCAAGATACTTTAGGCTTGTAAAAGCCTACATTGGTATGAAATAGGATTGGCAAGTGGAGGGGGACGGAACAGGACGGGGGACGACGCTTGAAGAATTTGGCCGGGATTGGGATTAGGAGGACAAAAATGTGTCTCATCACGTCTCACTATAGATACGGGATGGAACAAAATTTGGCTGGACGGGACGGAGGATATTTTATATTTTATATACTTGTTTATTTGTATTGAAATCATATGTTATTGAATAACATTTTAAGTTTATTTGGTAACAAAATTTTTATTTAGTTAATAAAAAATTAAATTTAACTTTCAAATTTCAAGTTTCAAATTTGAAATTTGAGAACTTCAAATTTGTATTTTAAATATTTTACAGTAATTTAAACTTGAAATTTCAAATGTCAAGTTTTGATTTTTAATTTAAGTATTTAAAGTTTCAAATTTTAAATTTCAAATTTCAAGGTTCAAGTTTCAAGTTAAAAATTTCAAATTTGTATTTTAAATATTTAAAATTAAGAATTTTGAAGTTAGTTTAGTCTATATGTAAATATGTATGTATATATTAAAATTAAAATGCAAGACAATAATTGTATAAAAAGGACTTGAATAAAGCCTTTAAATTTATTCAATAAAATCTAATTGAAACTTAGAACTTAGAAGTTACAATTTACAAATATTAGTGGAGTAATTAATCTACGCAGCCACCTTCTAGGAAGGGTTCTATTTCAATAAGTTCTCATATGTAATCTAATATCTGTGTTCTCCTTTATTATTCAATTCTAATTTTTGCATCATATTGATGATGATATCCTCCAGTGTTGACAAACTTGCTAGAAACTTTTGTGACTTATATGTATCATCACTACATTCAATTATCGTTTTAACCTAAGTTGCTTGTTTGGAATTTAATTTGGCAAAAATTATTATTCACCCTCTCAGCATTGACTCAGTCTCTAAATAAAATTGATGCTTCCTAACTTTCTTCAATGAATGTGTATGATCGCCAATTCGAAATCTTGTCGCACTATAACCATCCTCTGATGCAACTGATAAATCTTTAATAGCTACAACATCACTAACCTTTTGCTAAAAATTTAAAATGCAACGCTCCGCCTCCTCCACTATCCTAATAAATCTTCCTTGTCATATTTTTCTTCCACTGCTTCTAAAGATTGATTAAGATATTATTCAAAATCATCACGGTTAGTAGAATAAGACCAAGAAAACCTCGCATATAAGTTGAAATTTAAGTTTTACTCTCAGGGTTAGAAGTTTGACCAACTTCTCCTTGAGTATTTTCGGTAGTTCTATATTTTTCATACAAAAATTTTGCTTCTACTTTAATGCTAGACTTACACTTTTTACAAGTTGAAATTTCTTCTGGTAAAATACCTAAAAAAAGTGTCAACAAGTGTTGCACACCTCGTAATTTATAATCATGATGACGTAAAGTAATAGTTAAATAAATCTAAGGAATAGAAAAAAATATTTTTAAAATTTTCAATCATACTTTCAATTGCAACTCTAAATTTATCTAGTTTTTATATTTAGAAAATTTAATTGAAAGAGCACAATATTTATCAATTGTGATGAAATATTAGAATAATGAATTTCAGAAAACATAGTTGTAGCATCATAAAAAAGTCTTAAAAATTCTAATATTTTATTAGTTTCTTCCCAATGTTCATCACAAATTTTATCTAATGCATCAGCATTATGAGCATTAAACACCATTTGTTTTAGTCTTTTCTATTATTAAGCAACTGAAAGCATTTCATAAAAACAATTTCACCTTATTTTAATGTCACGACCCAAATTCGGGCCGCGACTGGCACCCACACTTACCCTCCTATTGAGCGAACCAACCAATCTAACCTTAACATTTCAATATAATATCAACAGAAAGCAATGCGGAAGACTTAAATTCATTAAATAAAGACCAATTCATTAACTTCTAAAATTCAACATCTATTATTCCCCAAAATCTGGAAGTCATCATCACAAGAACATCTACGATCAAACGACTAAACTAAGAGTATTCTAAAAGCTAAAAATACATAAGAAGCTAGTCCATGCCGGAAGTTCAAAGCATCAAGACTTGAAGAAGAAGATCCAGTCCAAGCTAGAAGCATTAGCTCACCCTGAATTTCCGATGTAGTAAGACTGGCTTGAATTACTGTTGAGTTGAAGACGATGGCACGTTTGCTGCATTCCACAAATAAACAAGAAGAGAACATAAAAGTAGGGGTCAGTACAAAACACGGGTACTGAGTAGAAATCATCGGCCAACTCAAAATAGAAATCAATATATACCAAGTAATATCATAAAATCAACTATGATACTCAACATGTAGCAACAACAAATATTATATTATTAACAGTTACCGTCAAGTTCACACATGAGGACTCAAGCCTCGATACCATACTCATTTGGGAATCATGTTCATTAGATTGAGTATATTAACATCTTTCAAGATTCATTATCTTTATTTCTCTTGTGTCGGTACGTGACACTCCGCTCCCTCATATTCATTAATCCTCTTGTGTCGGTACGTGACACTCCGATCCCTCATATTCATTAATCCTCTTGTGTCGGTACGTGACACTCCGATCCCCTAAATCTACGTGTCAGTTCGTGACACCCGATCCCCTAATTCTACGTGTCGGTTCGTGACACCCGATCCCCTAATTCTACGTGTCGGTTCGTGACACCCGATCCCCTAATTCTACGTGTCGGTTCGTGACACCCGATCCCCTAATTCTACGTGTCAGTTCGTGACACCCGATCCCCTAAATCTACGTGTCACTTCGTGACACCCGATCCCCTAATTCTACGTGTCGGTATGTGACATCCGATCCCCTAAATCTACGTATCAGTTTGTGACACCCGATCCCCTAATTCTACGTGTCGGTTTGTGACACCCGATCCCCTAATTCTACGTGTCAGTTCGTGACACCCGATCCCCTAATTCTACGTGTCGGTTCGTGACACCCGATCCCCTAATTCTACGTGTCGGTTCGTGACACCCGATCCCCTAAATCTACGTGTCGGTTCGTGACACCCGATCCCCTAAATCTACGTGTCAGTTCGTGACACCCGATCCCCTAAATCTCCTTCCATCAATTCATCAAGCCTTCTTTCTTACCAAGGCATCATCAATCTCATTACTTTAGTTCATCAAGCCTTCTCCCTTACCAAGGCATCATCATTAAAAAGAGATTAGGTTTTTATCAAGATTTGGGATTCAATAACTTCATCATGTTTAATATAATCACAATTATATAATCACGTTCATGCATGCATACAATTAGGCACATAGCAGGGTTTACAATACTACCAATACATATCATTCTCTATTAAGAGTTTACTATGAAAGCATGAAAACCATAACCTAGTTCCACCGAAGATTAGAAATCAAGCAAGCAAATTCCCAAAGCTTTGTGTCCTCTTCGTTTCTCCTCTTTCTCGTTCAACTTTCTCTCTCTTTCTCTTGTTCTTTCTATTTTCTTTATTCAAACCCTCTTTCTTTTACCCTAATTAGTATATAATTAAGGATAAAAGATGGCAATAATGCCCCACTAATTAACTTAAGGTTACCTCTTTTAACCCCCAAGTAATTAGACTTATTGACATTAACCCACTAACTTTATAATTAAGGCAAGAATAGTCAAAAACGTCCCTTAAAATGTATCAAGAAATCCGACCCAGACTGGGATTGCGCAACCTGTGACGGGCCGTCGTGCCTGCGACGGTCCGTCCTGCAGGTCGTCGCAAAGTTCAGAGACCCAGATTTCCACCAAGGGTCTGTGACGGTCCGTCACACCTGTGACGGTCCATCACACTTGTGACGGTCCGTCACACCTGTGATGGTCCGTCCTGCCATTTCGTTACAAAGTTCAGAGAGTCGATTTCAGCACCCAAATTTCAGAATTTCTAAGTGTTTTGGGACGAGACACCCTCGACGGTCTGTCGTGCTCATGACGTTCCGTCGTGGGTTCCGTCGTCTCAGCCTGTTTTTCCAGAAATAAAATCTGCTGCTCAAAACGACTAAACAGGTCGTTACATTTAATGTCTTGAATTTTTTTTGTAGAAATTCACATAGTAAACAACGCTCATTAAATTCCCTAATTTTAGCAACTTTATTAACATGAAAAATCTAGGCATAGCATATTTAGTTTTCATGCAACCACAATCAAATAATGAAATATCATCTTGTACAACTAAATTTAGTACATGTGCAACACATCTAACATGACAATCATTACCATCAATTGGACATCATCTTACTTTTAACATACTAGCAGCGTTTGTATTATTAGATGCATTATCTAATGCGACAGACACTTTATCAATAAACATGTAATAATCTAAAATACTCAAAATATTTGAAGCTAAATATGCACCAGTTTTTTCCTCTACACATTCTTTATAACTTAAGATTCTTTTTTGCAAATTTCAATTATGATCAATTCAATGTGCTGTAAAAGTTAAATAATCTTGTCCATTAACAGTACGATCCATGTCAGAAGTTATAGACACGCTACAATCTAATATACTAAACAAATAACGAAGATATTTAAAATGTTTACCTTGATATACAAAAACATCACATTTAATAGTATTTATTGCAAAAACCTATAAAAGCAGGATTATAAGTTTGTTGAATATATTGAATAAAATCGAGATTTGAAGGAAAACTGTAGGGCAAACACCAAAAAAAACCATTTTAGCTAAATTTTTGCAATTCTTTCCTTATTATATTTACGTTGTGTTAGTGGATCCCCGGGGTTAGAAGGATCTAATGTTCCTTGAACCATGTTAGAAGCCCCTACCGATTCATTAACACTAATAACAAAATCATTAGCTGGAATTCATTTTTTCTATCAACTAATATTGAATTGGCACACAAGATAACAAATGTCTATTTAAGCCCTCTTCCCACCTTGACCCCCACCTTGTCTGTGTTTAAAAGGTTGCTTACTCTTATTACAAATAACAACATTGTTTTCCTTATAAAAAATCATAAATTTCCACACAATAGAAGTTTTAGGGCGTTGATATTTCTCCTTCTCTCTTGTGTGAGGTATAAAGGCTGGACGTCCAAAATTTTTCTCCATTAAATTTCTAGTTTTATGTGAAACTTGTGTCATCGGACTAGTAGGAATATCTTATAATTCCTCTTCTCCTTAACCAATTTCTTCTTCTTCACCTAAATTTTCATCAATATTAGGATTAATATTACCATAATATTGTTGTAAGCTTTCATGATCTAGTTGAACATTTGAATCACTATCATAAGAAGTATCATCAACATAAGTTGAATCGTTTGTATTAAATCTAACTCTGGACATTGATTTAGATAAAGTATCACCGCATTTACTATTATAATATGACAATTTGAAATTGAAATATATGTATAATAATATGAGAATTAATGAAATAAAAAATTAAAACTTAAGAATAAAGATTGAGACTTGAGAGGTTACAAAAAATAGATGAGCGAAATGACAATAGATGATTTTGTGAGAAATAGTAAGGGATAGAGGGGTATTTATAATATTAAAAATGGGTAAAAGTGTATTTATGATAACCTGAGGATTTATATTAATGTATTAAAAGTAGGGGGTGGTAAGGGGTGTTGGGAAAGTGAAAAAGTATAAAAAGTCTGTTGGAGGGCCCACTAGCAGTTTTCCCAACGGTTGGCAACGACTCAATTTCAAAATTTTAAAAAATAAAAAATAATAGAAGGGGATCCCGCGAAACTGGCCGGTTCAGCTGGGCCAGGTCGATCGGGACCAAATGGTGAACCGCCTCATGACCCATCCCCTAACCCTCCTAACACCCAACCCACGAGAATCTACGGGATTGGGTTCGGCGAGCCAATTCTCGAGCCGGTCCCAGGTTGGGGCGGCTGTACTTTTTATTTTTTATTTTCTTCTTTGTTTTTTCTTTCCATTTAATTCTACTATTCTATTTTTATTTTATAACACGTTATCGACATGAGTCTCTAATCTTCTTATGGAATTTTCTCAACTTCTTCTATTCGTTAGATTTGGCATTGGTAATGATGGACTTATGGATAATTTGTTGAATAGTTCACAAAAATAATGTTGGGTACCTCATTCCAATTATATTTTACAATCACTTTTGGTGGTTTTCAACTCTGATTAATTTCTTTTACATGTTTATTGTTTTCTTGAAGTATTACCCTTTTTTCATGACAGGTAAAAGGCATAAATATGTATTACTTTGAGGTATGTTCATGATCAATCATTATGATGGTTCAGTATAAAAACCGACACTTGATAGTGAAGTTATTTTTTGTGGAGAATCTTAAAATAGCAAGAGTTATTATTATGTAAAACTTTTTTATATTTTTGGGGTATAAAAGACAAAAAAATATCTTTGAGTCAAGTAAACTAGTCACCAACCAAAAAAAAATTATACGTAAATACCTCATAGTATCTTCCACCATATCTAAAAATATAGACATCATGCAAGATTGAAAAGTCATTGGTGCACTACACAACCCAAATGACATCCTTTTGAAAGAAAATGTCTCATAGAGGTAAGTTAAAGTAGTCTTCTCTTGATCTTCCCGCAATATAGAGATTTGATTGTAGTCCGAATATCTCTCTAGAAAATAGTACCAACCTTTTGTCTAGATGATTTAACATTTGGTCCATGAACGATATTGGAAAATGAGATTTCTCTGTCGGCGCATTTAAATTGTGATAATCCATGCAAAATCTCCAAGCAGTAACTAACCTCATTAGTATGATCTAATTTTTTGAATTAGGAACCATAATGATTCCTCCCTTCTTCAGCACACATTGAACTAGACTCAACCAATTTCTATCAGCATTTATATAAATTAATTCAGAATCTAACCACTTGATAATCTATTTATTCACAACTTTATCCATGTGTGTATTTAATATTCTATGATTCTTAATACTTAGTTTACAATCTCACATGAGTTGTTTCTTATGAGAACATATACCTGGTGAAATACATATAATGTCACCAATTTTTCATTCTATTTTTTTAATGCCTCAATATTGGTATCAAGGCCTGTACTTTCCCTTCATTCAAATAAGTAGCAATAATGACTGGTATAGTATTAATAGATTGTTTTCCAAGCGGAGTTTCTCTATTTTTCAGATCCAAGTCCAGCTTCTTTGGTCGGTGACGAGTATAATTCTCCCCATCAAGTACAACAACAAAATCTTCATACTTCTGAATGTTCTCTCCATAAAAATTCATGATCATAGACATTAATGCTTCAACACCTAATATCTCTTCAATTAACACCTCTAATTGTTCCTCAATAGTCAAATTCACGACGGATATTGCTTTAAGATTAGTTGATGTTTCATTGATTTGTAGATATTCAGTGTTACCTCTTTATTATTAAATTGAAATTTCATCATCCTATTCTCCATATCACTTGAAGCAACCCAGTAGCAAGGAATGCTCTTCTTAAGATGATAGGCACTTCAAAGTCAACCTTGAAGTCTAATATCACAAAATCCATCAATATGAATGCCTCAACTTTAATTGGAACATTTTATAGAATCCTAATTGGTTTACTCACAGTACTATCAGCCATAAATAGCCACATTATAGTGGATTTGGGGGATACCAATCCTAACTTGTTCAATACAGATAGCGGCATTAGATTTATGTTAGCACCCAAGTTACACAGGATCTTAGAAAAGTCCAATATGCCAATAATACATGGAGTAGTAAGCGCTCCAGGATACAACCTTTTTTGCACTGACGATCTAGTGTCAATGGCATTACAATTTTGCAACCTATCATCCATCCATTTCAAAATCGGTGGCCCTCTTTTTGGTCAATAGACCATTTGTAAGCCTAGCATAACCCGATATTTGTTCATAATTTTCGATAAATGGAACATTTATCGAGACTTATTTTGATGTAAAGATGGACCTATTATATTTTGCTTTCTCGTTTTCTTAACCAATCTTTGAGGGAGAATGGGTAAAAGATTGTGGTCATCAAAATGATTTTTTGAGTAATTTCCGCTTCTTTCTCACTTTTATCCTTAGGTTGTTATACTTTTTCGATTTTCAGTCTTGTAACACCTTTATATTTGAAAGAGATAGAACTAGAAAGAATTTTTCTTTTGAAATATTAAATTTGGAAATATTGTCAAGACACGTAATTTTTGACCGAATTTAAAGCTTAACACCAATTTTAAGAGCATAAATAATTTTATCAATCTAAATTAAATATATTTTGTCTTTTTTTATTAATTTCATTAAGTTTATTCAAAAGATATAAAAGTAAACAACACAAATATAATTTTTATTAGAAAAGTTTATTTTAATTGTTAAAAAGAAAACAGAAAAAATAAAAAAAAGATATATAAATATATGTGTGTGTGTATATATATACATACATACATACATACATATATATATATGTGTATATATATATATATATATATATATATATATATATATATATATATATATTATTATTATTATTATTATTATTATTATCCATTTAGCTTTTATTTATTTATTTACGCAAAACAATTAATAATTATATGATTATCATTTTATATATATTTAATATATAAAAAAATTCCCAATACCCCCACTTTACCCAACTCCCCCACGACCACTACACATGTACACATTGCACACACCTGCACTATTATAATATACAGGCAACATCACATAAAAAAAGAAGGAAAAAATCGGAAAGAAAATGGAAGAGAAACGTGAAAAGAAAAATACACAAAAAGGAAGGGAATAACCCAAAAACAAAAGATCAATAAATAATATTCACATTTTGTTTCATATTTTGCTTGGACTCACAAACAAAAGTTGAAGTTGAGGTTTACTTTCGCAGTTCCTTATTCGAATTGTTTTCTTTTGGTGGAATTTTCGTAAGAGGCACCATTTAATTTTTTTTTAATAATTTAATATCATGTTTATACAAACATTGATTGCAATATATTGAAGTTGTCAAATTTCACATGTGGTTAAACCGTTATATTTTTATATGAAGTTTGTTCAAATATTTCATATCAACTTTATGTTTAGATCCTTTATATAGTTATATTTTGTGTAAAATTGCTATAACAAGCCGTAGTTCATTTCATATTAAATAACTCATAGTTTATTTCATGCTTAAGTAAAATTATTGTCTAAGTCTATTCTTATTTTTCATTTTTAGTTTTTAATGATAATATGTGTAGTTATTATGATTCTAATGATAATATGCATAGTTATCCAAATTTTTATATTCATGTCTTACTAATTTGAATGAATTTTTGTTTGGTTGTGTTTAGAAATGTATTAAATTATATTTTATATTATATTATGTTTGTTGTCTTACATTATTATTTTTAGATTCTATTAAAAATAATAATTATAAACTTGTTAGGATAAGGAGAGGATAATAAATTGAAAGAAAAAAATATAAAAAAATAATAACAATAAAATGGAATAAGGAAAAGAGGTAGAATATGTGAATAACAGAAGAAGAAAAGAAATAGTGATGAAAGAACATCTGAATCAGAAAATGAATAATAGAAAAAAAAGTATAATTAAAAGAAGGGAGAAAATGTATAGGAAAAAATAAATTTAATAAAACATACTGCAAAAATGAAAAGAAACAAAAGTATAGTGTTAATTATTTTTTTTAGTATGATAAATTAAAAAAAACACAACTATTTTTTTAAAAAAAGAAAAGAAAAGAAAAAGAAGAAAAATCAATGTAAAAACCAAAAATATAAAATAAGGAAAGTTAAACAAAAAAATTGTGAAAATTAGTACAAAAAGAAATAAGAAGAGAGAAACAAAAATACAATAAAAAAACAAATAAAAAATAAAATAAAAGAGAGAAATTAAAAATAGGAAAATGTTGAAAGCATGAAAAATAAATAAATAATTAATAAATGTGTAAAACTTCACATGTTTATAAAATAGTATAGTTTTAAATATGTTAATATAAATCAAAGAATGAGGATAAATACATTTGTCTTAATAATATAATATTCAGAAATTAGTTTAAGTCATAAATGTCCATAAAGTGACCGTGCTAGAACCACGGGACTCGAGGGTTGCCTAATACCTTCCCTTCGGTCAATAGAATTCCTTACCCGAACTGGTTCGCAGACCAAACAAAGAGTCATTTCCTTTTGATTAAGGATTAAACAAAAGGTGACTTGGAACACCGTAACTCAATTCCAAGTGGCGACTCTGAAAAACTAAAATAATCCTCTAATTAATTGCGTCACTTAAATTGGAAAAACCCTTACGCCGCCGCGTGAAAAAAGGGTGTGACACAAGATATGCTAATTATTAGTTTGGATCAACTTCAATCGATCATAACTTTCAATACATAATGATAAATTATCTTTCCAATGCAACCAAATTTGCTAATTTTCAATCTCATATGGGGAGATATGCCTGTTTGAAGTCGGGATGTCTGAATAAGAAATGTCACCCAGATATAAGAGAAATATTTTGGTCATTTACCTACCCAATTAGTTTAATTTATTTTTTGTAATTCAGTTGGGGTCTATACTGATGTGGTTCATTTTACGCATTACAAAATTACGCTTGGGCTTTGAGAGAACATAAAATAGGAGAAAAAGCTAAGGTTTTGTCGCGTTCTTGATATTTTGCTCGTGGATTCATTCACCCACGCGTCAATCATGATTTAATACAGCGTATTTGCATCCTTGAAAGTAGAGTAACTGAGTTCTTGATGTATTTTTTTGAAACTTCATTTTTTTGGAGTAGATCTTTAGATGATTTGATGAGATCTGATGTTTTTCTTTACTAGATTCTTGTACATTTTTATTAGGTATTTGAATCTAAGCTTTTGGGGGAAGAAACCAATCGAATCTAGACAGTTTAGGGTCAAAAATGAATAAGAAAACTCATGATTTTTGTGAGCTAGGGGCTAGCGCACCACGCCACTATGTGCACCAGTATGTGTGGTCTTGTACCGATCCCTCTTAGTGTAAAAGGCCTCATAAGCATATAGCTATTAGTTCTTCAATCTTAATATTTTAGTTGTATTGATTATAAGAATTCATTATAACATTCTAGTTTATTTCATCGACTTAACTTTGTTGAGTAAAGTCTTTCGCTGAGTAGTAGCTAGGACAAGGATTCTCTTGGGCCATCAATGGTTCGCGAGTGTCAATCTTGTCCAAGATGTAATCTACGAGAGTGACAAACTTTGTATTAGAGCATAAAATTCAAGTCCAAGGGAGTCAACGAATTCTTGTATGTAGAGTCCTAGCTATCGATGTAAAGTCTGCCACATCAATAATTAGGAGGTTGCAACATTTAGGAACAATCTCACATCTTTCACACTCATTTCGTGCGATAGAGTTTATCTTTAAAAACTTTCTTCTAATCTGTGCATTTGCGTATCTTTCAAATAATGCCGCCACAAAGTGTTATCAGAGGCCGTCCTACTAGAAGGAATGTTAAACTACTGGATCAAGGGGTACCTAATGCACCACAAGTGAAATCCTAAGGAGAGGTAACCAATATTGTGTTTCAAGAAGTTATATGAATGTTGAGTTAAGTTATGATCAATCAAGTTGGACAGAGCGAGGATCGATAGGTAATGGTTGATACTTTTAGGATCCGTGAGTTGTTGGATAAAACATCCAACCTTCACTGATCAAGTTTCATTGAGGATCCGAAAAGCTATTTTGAAGAATTTTAGATGGTTTTTGAGATTATGCACATTGTTGATGCTAAGAGGGTGGAACTAGTTGCATACCAATTGAAGGTGTCTCTATAATCTCGTTTTATCAATGGAAAACGAATAGAGTTGAAGGTGCACCATTGGTGAATTGGTCCATGTTTGAGAAGAATTTCTTGGGGCGTTTATTTCCCGTGAACTGGGAGAAGCAAATGTATGAGAATTCCTTAATCTTAAGCAAGAATCTATGAGTGTTCATGAGTAAAGTCTGAAGTTCACCCAACTTTCTCGCTATGCTTCGGAGATGGTTGCTGACAAGAGAAAATAGATGAGCTTGTTAGTTGCTGGATTGTCTCGTCTATCAAGTATGAAGGGAAAGCCAACTATGCTAATAGGCTACATAGACATATAAAGACTTATTATTTATGTGCATCGAGTTGAGAACGAGAAGCTGAGAGAAAGGGAAGAATTTCGAAACAAGATAGCGAATATAGGGAATGAGTTTGGATAGAATAAGGGTAATTCCAACTGATGATCTTCCTAATAGAAACAAAAGGGAACTACTATAAGATCTTCTGATACACCTGCACCAAGGAACAAAGGTGAGTTCCAAAATTCAGAATTCACAAAATTTCAGTGCTAGACATGTGCAATCTCAAGCTAGTGGTATAAGGAGGTCATAGGACTACTACATGTGATATGTGTGGTAGGAGACACTCAGGGGTATGTCATTATGGCTCCATTAGTTTCTTTAAGTGTGGTTAGAATGGTCATTTTGTGAAAAGGTGTCCTAAGAATAAACAACAAAACATAATGGGGGCAATAGAGCCCCATTTTCTTTAATTGCTCCACCAGACGGAGTTGCATCTAGTGGAGCTACTTTAGGGGAATGTGGAGAGTAAACAATATTTATGGTATCGATAGTTTCCAAGAGAAAGAGGACTTACCAGGTGTTTTTACTGATATGATCCAACAGGTTAACTTTGATATTTATGCTTTGCTAGATCCAGGAGCGAGTCTATCTTTTGTGACTCCTTATGTTGCGATGAATTTTGATTTTAATCCTAAGAAACTTCTTGATCTCTTCAATGTTTCTACACCTGTTTGTGGGTCTATTCTAGCTGAGAGAGTTTATCGAGATTGTACCATTTCATTTAAAAGAGTAATATGGCTTACTTAGTCAGTTAGATATGGTAGATTTTCAATGTCATTCTTTGTATGGACTAGCTTTATGCCTTTTATGATTCATTTCATTGAAAAACTCAACCTGTTAAGTTCTAGTTTCCTAATGATCTATTATAGAAAGGAAAATTAATTCAACAATGCTTCAGAGTTATCTCATTTCGTATCTTATGGAAAGAAAGTTAGTTTCCAAGGGGTGTGTCTATCCCTTTGTCCGAGTTAATAAATCTAGTGTTGAGATATCTTCTATTTAGCCAGTTCCATTACTAAAAGAGTTTTCAAAATTCTTTCCAAATGATCTTCCTAGAGTCCATCCTAAGAGATAAAAAGGACTTTGGTGTTGATATTCTTCCTCATACTCGTCCTATATATATATATATTATAGAATGGCACCAAGAGAGTTGAAGAAGTTAAAAGAGCAGTTGAAAGACTCCTTGAGAATGGTTTTATTTGACCAAGTATCTCACCTTGGGGCGATCAGGTCTTATTTGTGAGGAAGAAGGATGGTTCTCTTAGAATGTATATAGATTACCATCAGTTGAATAAGGTTACTATCAAGAATAAGTATCCTCTTCAGAGAATTTATGATCTCTTCTATCAACTTGAGGGTTCCACTTCTTTTTCTAATATACACCTCATATCATGCTATCATTTGTTGAAAGTAACATAAAGTGATATCCCTAAGACAATATTAAGGACCCATTATGGTCATTATGAGTCTCTGGTCATGTCGTTTGGTTTTAATAATGCTCTTGCAACGTTCAATGACTTTATGAATAGAGCATTAAAGTATTATTTTAGATATATTCGTTATCGTACTCATCGATGACATACTAATCTATTCAAGGAAGAAAGATCATGCTAGTCATTTCAGATAAATTCTTCAAACTCTAAAATATAGGGAGTTTCCTGGTAAATAATCTAAGTGTAAGTTTCAACTTGAGTCTGTGGCATTCTTAGGCCATAATGTTTTGAGTGATGGAACTAGAGTTGATACTCAGAAAATATTAGCAATGCAGAATTGTCCAAGAACCATATCTCCAACTTATATTAGGAGTTTCTTAGGATTTGCTGGATATTATAGAACGGTTTTTAATGGGTTCTCATCCATTCATACCCTCTGACCAAGTTGACTCAGAAAACAATTATGTTTTAATAGTCTGAAGCTTGTGACAAAAGCTTCAGGAATTAAAAGTAGGCTGATTACTGCCCCCGTATTGGCCTTATCAGAAGGTATGCAAGGCTTTGTGGTATATTGTGATGCGTCTAAAGTTTAAATGATTTGTTTGTTTATGCAAAATGGTAAAGTTATAGCTTATGCGTCCAAACAACTTAAGGTTCACGAGAAGAATTACCCAACCAATGATTTAGAGTTGGTTGCCACAGTGTTTGATTTAAATATATGACATCATTATTTTTATGGTGGTAATATGCATGTGTTCACAAATCACAAGAGTATTTAGTACATGTTTAGTCTGAAAGAGTTTTATATCATACAAAAGAGGTGATTGGAGTTACTCAAGGATTATGACATGAGTATTCTATATCACCCAGGTAAGGCTAATGTTGTTGTTGATGCCTTGAATAGGCTATCTATTGGTAATACTAATATACCATGATTTTGCGGTATTTGTAATACATTTACTTAAGAGTTGTGTGTGTCTAGGTCAGTTTTGTATTGTTATTAATATGTTTTTATATTGGTCGTAGAAAATAAGTTCGGTCGTGGGAGTTAGGAGAAAGATGAAGAAATGTTGCAGAAAAAGCCACCCATGAACTGTAGGTCCATTCACGGTCCGTAGGTGAAGGGCGTAGATTGATGAGAAAGTCTTGAAGAGAAAATTAGGGAATTTTCACTATGTTTGGATCCGCAACTATGATCGATGAATAATAGTTTGGCCTACGAACTGTAGTGCAAGTTTGTCAACTGATTTAGAGAAAGTATTCCAGTATCTGATTTTAAGAAACTAAGTATGAGACCATGAGAAAGATCAACGGATCGTGAATCGAGTCACGATCCATGCTAGTGAAGCCATCATTTGTGACTGAAATATGGATATTTAAGCTTCTAAAAATTTGCCTAAGTATCAAACCACAGAAAGGACCTATAGATCGTAGGCCAGACCACGGTCCGTAGGTCAGTCTTGTTAATGAAAATCGCATCGAGAAACTGTATTTCCTTATTTCATTTTATTTTTAATTTACACTTTTTTCTATACATAGTTCATATAAACCTTGTTTTGGGGAGTTTGACATTTTCATTTTTATTCTAGTTCTAGTTTTTGTCTTGGAAGATTAACTTGCAACGTTAGCAATTCTTGATTTCCTAAGTTCATTTTGAAGATTGTTACTTTAAATTTCAATTGGAGATTCTGGGTTTCTTCTATTTATTACGTAAGTTTATGATTTTTTCATCTAACAATATGAATTGTGTTCTTGCTATTATGGGTAACTAAATCCACAACTAGGTTGTGTGAACCATGAGAGATTAACAAAGTATGAATGGCAACTAAGTAATTCTTGAATAATGTTATTACATGCATTGATATTTCTTTCATTTAGAAGTTATTTTAGCAGTTGCAAACATTAGAACTCGTCTCGTTTCTACTAGCCGGACCAAGAAGTTAGTTAATGAGAATAAAATTATCAACACAAATTTAGTATGATGTTATCCAATTGTCTAATTTCAATAGGTTTGAGGGTGAAAATTAAGTCATACATTGATGTGATGTCTAACATGAGGTAAATATAAGGGTTAATAAATTATACTCACGTAGCCGAACCAATGTGCAATGTGAAATTCTCTAGTTGACCAACCAAGGAATTAAAAATACATAACTTATCACTTTGCATGTAATACACTAGGAAGGAATTACTATTACTAGGATTAACGCGTTATGAGCTTATAGGAACAGATACACCCTAGTTACTTCCTCTCATTGATAACAACTAAAGTTTAAATTTTTCTCACTTGTTCTACACACAATAATCAGTTCTTCATTACACTACCCCCCCCCCCTAATTTTTTTTGAAGTAGTTGCCAAAACAGAAATATTCGGTATCTAAGCCTAAGCATAGACCATATTCCTCATGGGATCGACCCCAACCTACACGTGGGGTTCTTTACTTGAAATAATGTCTTATACTTCTTTACGGTGGTGTAATTCGAGTGTATCAAATTTTGGCGGCGCTGCCGCGGAATAAGACTTTTAGATTAAATATAACTACATTATTGAACTTTATTTCTTAATTTTACTTTTTCTTCATTTTTTGTTTCTCGGGTTCTTACTCTAGTGTATACCAAGTACACGGAGTCAAGGTGAACCACTAAATCTTTACGATCCGGAATTGAACAAAACTCTGTGAAGAATGAATAATCAATGGTCCCAATTATTCCTATCGGAGGAAATCTAGGTGATGGAGCTGAATTGCAACCTATTAGGATTGATAATGCAAATTTTGATAATCAATGTGGTTATCTATTAGGAGATGCAATGAGGCAACAAAATCCACCAGAACCAAGGTTGTGTGACACTATATAGTGTCGACTTAAATGTCGTTGAATCTAAAAGACCTATTATGCTAATTCATTTACCCCCGAGGCATACATTCTGGTGAAGAGAATTCTGATGCAGATGCTTACATCGAGGTATTTGTTCTCTGGGATTGCATCGGAGGATCCATATGGGAACATGTCCAAGTTGAGGAGTTTTTGCAAAACTTGCATTGGTCGATCCATTTAGACATTGATGACATTGGGTTGAGAGTCTACCCTCTATCATTGACCGTATATACGGATATATGGTTTACTCAGATTACTTATAACTCAATTCACACATGGAATAAATTTTGTTAGGTGTTCATGGCAAAATACTTCCTAGAGTCAAAAAAGCTAAACCGCAAACTAAACTCAACAACTTCGTTGCATTACCTGGAGAGTCTGTGATTAGTTCATAGGACATGTTCACTGCTTTGACAAGAAGTTTTTAAAACCACCATATTGGTCATCCTATACCTTTTGAGGTTGAAGTTGAAGTTAGCAAAGATAATAATGTTATAGAGGTTACTGGAGATTCCGAGAATGCAATAGAAAAGCAAGTGGTTAGGGAAGAAACTGAAGAAGGCAAATATCGTGGGGTCTATTAGTATGTTGAAGCAACTTTCATCAATATTCCAATGAGAGAAGCTTTGAAGAAAATGTATGGGTATGCAAAGTTTATGAAATATTTGGTGATGAAGAAAAGGGTCATGAGTTATGAATATGATGATAAGTTGCAACACTGTAGTGTTATTGCTACAAGGTCCTTGTGCAGAAGAAACATGATCCTGGTGGTTTTACTATTCCTTATACCATTGGGTTGTTGCACTTTTCTAAGTTTTTATGTGATATGGATGTGAGCGTTAGTCTAATTTCATTGTCTATTTATAAAATGTTGGGCTTAGGAGATCTAAAACCAACTGCAATGCAATTGCTCATGGACGACATATATGTAAAAAAGCCCATTGGTATGCTCCATGATGTACTTCTAAAAGTGGAGTCTTTTATCTTTCTTGCGGACTTTGTGATACTCGACTATTAAGTTGATTTTCAGGCTCTCATTATCCTTAGGAGTTCATTCCTTGCCACTGGGTAACGAGCAAATAAAATTTTGTTTGTATAATGAAGATATAATTTTTCAATATCTATAGATCCATGAAGAAGAGTAGTAAATCAAGTCGGTATCAGTGCTGAATCATATAAAAGAGAGTGGTTTTGAAGTGCCTATTGAAGAGAGGTCGGGTGTTGATGCACTAGCAGTGGTAACGATGAATTTTGAGAGTTATGGTATTCAATCCTATGATAAATTGGTCTTTGAACTGTAAAGGTTCGAATTTCTTTCCAAGCCAAAGAGATTGGAGCAAGACATGAAGAATCGTGACTCTCCACCTGCAAAATTGCCTGTAGAGGAGGCTCTAAAATTGGAGCTTAACGCTCTGCCCTCACATTTGAGGTATGTATTCTTAAGGAGAGATGATATTTTACCGGTCATCATTGCGGCAAATTTGAATGTGACCCATGTTGAGGCATTATTTTTCACATTGAACAGATTCAAGAGAGGTATTGGATGGCGTATTGCTTATATTATTTGGATCCCTCCTGGCATTTTTTTGCATAAAATCCAACTCATGTGGATCACAAGCCTATTATTGAGCATTAGAAAAGACAAAATATGCCTATGCAAGAGGTTGTAAAAAAGGAAATAAGAAAGAGGTTGGGTGCTGGATTTATTTATACCATTGAAAATAGAATTTGGGTTTGTCCTGTTCAGTGTATGCACAAAAAAATCTAGGATGACTCTGGTTCTGAATGTAAAAAAATGAGCTTTTTCTGATGCGGCTTGTGAACGGATGGAGAGTTTGCATGCACTATTGGATATTAAATTCTTGGACAGAAAAGGACCACTTCTCTAAGTTGTTCATGGACAAAATATTGGACCGACTTGCAAGTAAGGGTTGGTATTGTTTTCTTGATGGTTATTCGGGATACAAAAAAATTTGTATAGCTCCACAGGATCAAGAGAGAGCCACTGTCACTTGTCGTTATGGGACTTTCACCTTAAAACGAAAGCCATTTGGGTTTTGTAATACTCTAACGACCTTTCACCGTTGTATGATATCGATATTTTTTGATATGATGGAGGACACTATTGAGGTATTTTTGGATTATTTCTCGATGGTAGGTGACTTTTTTTTATAATTTCTTGGATAATCTGGCTTAAGTACTTACACTGTGTGAAGACTGCAATATTATGCCCAATTGAAAATATGTCATTTTATGAGGAAGAGGGGATTGTTGTTGGTCATTGGTTTCGGAGATAGTAAATTGGGGTTGATAGAGAGAAAGTCAAGGTAATCAAAAAGCTTCAACCACGTACCTCTGTTAAAGGTGTTATAAGTTTTCTTAGGCATGTAGGTTTCTATAAGAGGTTCATCAAGGATTTCTCCAAAATTTAACACCTATTGTGCAAACTTCTCAAAAAGGAGTGTAGGTTTGAGTTTAATGATGCTTGTCTAAGAGAATTTGTAGAGTTGAAGGGGAAGCTAGATTTTGCACGTAAAATTATTTCACCAATTTTGGGGCAACCGTTTGAAATAATATGTGATGTGAGTGGAGTGGCGCTTGGTGTGGTATTGGGGCATAGGTGAGAGAAGATTCTTCATCCTATCTACTATGCTAGAAAAACTCTAAATGTGGATCAAAATAACTATATTGTGACGACACAGGAGCTTCTTGCAGTGGTTTTTACATTCGAAAAATTCTGGTCCTACTTGCTTGGTACTAAGGTCATAGTTCATACTGGTCATTCTACATTGAGGTATTTGATGGCTATGAAGTATGCAAAACCTAGGTTGATTACATAGGTAATTTTTTCTGCAATAGTTCAATTTTGTGGTGAAAGATAGAAATGAAACTGAAAATCAAGTTGTCGATCACTTATCTAGATTAAAGGAAGAGTCTATGCTCAAGCTTGGTGATAAGGCTGAAATCATTTATGTTTTTCCATATAAACATGTATTGGCTGATTCTCATGATCTAAATCCTTTGCCACAGACTTTGTTAACTACTTGGAAAGTAATATAATGAAATAATTTTTGTCTTTATACCAAAGGTAAACGTTTATGCATAATGTGAAGAAGTTCTTCTGGGATGAGCTTTACTTGTATCGTATTTGTGTTAATAAGTTATTAGTCATTATGGGCAAGAGGTTGAGATATTAAGTATACTAGAGGTGTGTCACTCATTGCCTATTGGCAGGCCACATAATGGTATTTGGACAGCGCAAAAGATTTTGCAGTGTGGGTATTACTTTCTACCATCTATCAAAATGCTCATAATTTGCCATGTCATGTGACTATTGCCAAAGAGACAGAGGAATTTCAAAGAGGCGAGAGCTTCCTATGAATCGTATATTGGTGATAGAGTTTTTTTATATATGGGGCATTAATTTTATGGGTCCATTTGTGAGTTCACATGAGATGAATTACATTCTTGTTGCGGTTGATTGTGTGTCGAAATGGGTGGAAGTGATTGATTTTCTAACAAAGAAGGTAAAAGTGTTACTACATTTATGAAAAAAAATATCTTCTCCATATTTGGTACACCTAGGGAAATTATTAGTGATGGAGGTTCCAACTTTTGTAATAAGTTGTAAAAGACACTCCTTGAGAAATCTGGCGTCAGCCACAATGTGGCCACTCCTTACCATCCGAGTCTACTAGGCAAGTTTAAGTACACAACATAGAGATCAAGGAGATTTTTGCAAAGACTGTGAATGCTAATAGAATTGATTGTTCAAGAAAACTTAATATTGCTCTATGGGCCTATTGCACCGAATTCAAGAATTTGATAGGTATTTCCCCTTACCAACTTGTATATGGGAAGTCTTTTTTGCTGATAGAGCTAGAGTACAAGCCTATGTGGGTGATAAAAAAGATAAATTTGGATTGGGCACCGCATCAGTTCAGAGAATGAGTGACTTGAATGTGTTTGATGAGTTTCACCTAAGAGACTATAAAAGTTCAGCCTTATACAAGGAGAAGATGAAGAAGTGTTATGATCAAGGAATTGAAAAGCGAGAATTTGTTGTTAGTGATCTTGTTCTTCTATTAAACTCTAGGTTGCACTTGATTCTAGTCAAACTCAATTCCAAGTAGACCGGGCCATTCTTAGTCTTGCAAGTGCTTCCACATAGAGCTGTCGAGCTTAAGAATGGCGAAGGGAAAAGGTTCAAGGTAAAGGGGAAAAGGATTAAGATGAATATGGGAAAAGCAGAGAATGTGCAACAAGTGGTTGAGGTCTACTATCTTGATGAAATCTCAGTAATCAACAAGCCTATGTTGTGCCGCAATGTTAAATCAAATGTTGTTGGGAGAAACCCTAGATGTACAATCTAGCCAACTATATGTTTTTCTTTTTGATATAGTAGTTTTCTTTGTTTATTTCATTTTCTGTATTTCTTTATAAAGGTGCTTTATTTTATTTTTAGTGTTGGATAGATATATAATAGGGCCCATGTCTAATAAGTGTCCAAAAAATGTAAAAAAGAAGGCCTAACGGTTGCTACATATGCAGGGCTGAAAAGTAAAATCAGCAGAAAATGTCTAGTGTAGAGGTCTACGGAGACCATCGATGGTCCGTAGGCCAAACCACGGACCATGATGGTATCCTTATGCCCCAATTAGTATTATAATTTTTCTAAGTAAAATGTGACCTACGAACCCAATTACAGTCTATAGGTCGACCCACAGATCGTAAACGGGATCTTGTGGGTCCAAACCCTACTTTCCACCTGACCCAATCTGAAACACTTTTTAATAAAACCCCTTATTCTTTAAATATTTCTCACAATACCCAAACTCCTCCCAACAATTTTGAAAATGTCCCATATTCCATAAATCTCCCCATATGACTCCCATATTCCATAAATCACTCTCCATATTCCCTAATAACTTTATACCCTCCAAAATTTCCTCATCCCAATTTTCTATAGTTTCCATTATCCTGCTTTCGTGTAAAGGCAAGTAAGATGTTGGAATTCTAAGATCATCACACCATCACCTACTTCCATTTCTTGTAAGGTAATCAACTTACCATTCATTTTGAATTTCCGTTCATTGTTGTTATTGAAAGTCAGGAAGTGGATCTTGACCTTTAGTGTTATATTGTATGTTTTCTTCGTGAACTGTAGGCTAGAAACACCCTTAGGGCTATAGAATGTGATTGTGTGTCGTTGTAACAACTTAATCCACTGAAAATGAATTCCAAGTCAATGTTTCGACCTACGATTTCTAATTTTTTATGCATTATATGTTAAATATTAACTAATCAAGACCCCATGAATGACAAACTATTATAAATTCTGTTTAAATACATGATTATACTTAGGTTGATTGGTTTAATTGGTAAAATTATGGTTTTGAGTTGAAGCATGTATGCTACTTGGCACATACTTGACCCACGAGACCCTATCCACGAAGTGTAAATCAATCTACGGACCTCAGATCAATCTATAGACTGTAGATCAGGTCTAGGAGTCTGCACACTACAAAAATATACTAAGTTTTAAACCATGGAAGTGCACTACGATATGTAGTTCA
This sequence comes from Solanum lycopersicum, assembly GCF_036512215.1. Classification (NCBI taxonomy): domain Eukaryota; kingdom Viridiplantae; phylum Streptophyta; class Magnoliopsida; order Solanales; family Solanaceae; genus Solanum; species Solanum lycopersicum. The sequence goes on from NC_090802.1 coordinate 21,138,028, forward strand.
ATCTCAAACTGTTTTGCATATTTTTGGTTCCCATCAAATGTCGTTTCTATAGTACTTTGATCCACGGAGGATATCTATGGACCGTGGATATATCCACATATTGTATAATTCCATGTTGGGTGAGGATTCAGCCACTGCCAAGTGGTTTTCACTTTTATTTTTTGTTCATTCTTTGTTCTAAAAATATTTTGAGTGTTTTATGGTTTTATACTGGTACAATTTCTCCCTCCACAAGTACTATGGTCCCTAAAATATATTAAAACGTCGCCACAAAGGGAAGGTATAGATCAATGACACCAACATGTAAACTGATTGACGAAGATAATGATGCAGAGAATGATCCTATATATGCCCTCAGTTGAAGGATATCCCCCACAGCACCTCCGGCTACCCCAAATTAATCAAAGCAGGTAGTCCCCCTATGTAGTTACTGCCTCCTAGTCTGATGAGAAGGATAAACTAATTGGGTCACCGGCTGGGTGTTCTTCCGAATCTAAGTTTGAATCTATTTCTGGCTCCGAAATAGGCTCAAGTTCATATGAGAGGGTTGCCTCATCTTATCAGACTAGTAGTGTCGGAGATATTCCAGTGCCATCAAACTCTGACCCTGCCCCAGTTGCGGAGAATCTAAACTAGTGGTGTGTCTGTGGCTAATGGAAAATCTACTGGGATGCCAAGATGTATAATGAAACGGAAAATATGTCCTAATGAAACGTATAATTCTCAAGGGGAGCCTCCATATCATACCTGACATCCACCAACTCTTTCAACAATAAAAATGTGATTGGATGGCTTAGATCCAAGGGACTAATAGCAAGAAGATAGTGAGAGTATAATATGCCTCTTATGGTACCACACTCCGGAGTTCTATTGACAAATTGTTTGAGGCCAAAACCCAGGACTGTCTCACTTCAACTCTAGTCAAGGGTCTTTCGGTAGACATGTCACAGATCACCATTAGTCGATTCCTCTATAGTGCAGACACCACTTGGGTACTCAAGAACGGAGAATTTGACTACAGGTAGGACATTGCGCGGACTGGAGCATTCCAGCTGAGTATAGAAAAGAGGGAGGTTGTACTACTTTGGTTGTCCAGGTACATCATTGTGGATGGAGAGTGTAGGGAATGGGTCAATATACCACACTTGGTTATTATGAAGGACACCTAAAATTTGGTAGCCAAGTTCTTCTGGCTTTTGGTATGGAATAAGGTATCGCCTACTAAGGCCAATAATCCACTTACTAGGGAAAAAGCGGCGATGGTTGTGGCCTTGGTAGTTGGATTTGAGATTGACTTTACCCACGTGATATTGGCAAATATCCATGAGAGGGTATTACGTCTACCACTACTTTACCCTTTCCGTGTATGATATTCTAGTCGTATAGAGATGTTTGGGTACCTCTCTAGAATTGTGACAAATTTGTTAAGGCAATTGAAACTCTTGACATAGGTCTTATTTGGGATATGCCCAATGATCCGGCCCCATGATGTGGTCCACATATTAAGGTGCATCTATTGAGAGCAGACTTAGTTGTTGATGTGGAGCAAATGCAAGGTGAGGACCCTGCCCCTCCCATTCTACACTAATGATCTCCCAAACTCCCCATCAGAGGCCGGCAGTCGGACCCCTAGCTTATCCAGAGCAACCCCATCTTTAGGAATCGCTGCTCCAACATGTAAAGACTTGTATAAATCTATTGCATAGTGCGAGGTTACATGGATACCATGGTGGACCAGAAGGTCTAGAATGTTCATAAGTTTGGATGCGTTCGAGTTGAGATTAATTGTGCGACCAACCCTTGCCACAGATGTCTACTCATTTCGTACCAAATTAGTCTGTCTCCAGGCTGACCTTGATGCTATCCTCGCCCCAGCCATAGATCTACCAGACTGCACCTACTATACTCTGTGTTGATGACATTCTTGATGATCGATACAGCGTGTATATATTACATTCCGATTTTTCCAACACCCAAGAAAAGAGGCACTGATATAGACAAACCTCTAATTCTACTAAAGCTGCAAGGGCAAAGAAGAGGGAGATACAACAACATGAGCAGACAGGGGGATCTTCTATAGTGGATGAGAAGTTGTATCATTAGAGGACTCATGAGATTGTTGCTGGTGATTCGATATATGTGCCCGCTTTGAAGCAGTTGTTACTATGAGAGATTATGTAGGCACTACTAATGGCGATGATATGATAGACATGAGCATTATTGATGGTGTTCCCCATGTTAATCTAGAGGGCTTTGAGAAACCGGACTCACCCGCTTTTTGATAGTTTTTTCTGTGCTTTGGCGACACATGTTTTCTTTTACCCAATCCTTTATTCTTTACTTTTTGTGCATTGGGGAAAATTGTACCATATCTTTTGGGGGGTGGGTTAAATAAATTGTGAGTGATAGAGTGAAGTCTGAGTAACCCAACTCATAATTCTCTCTTGGGTTTTTCTTGCCCGTGTTCTTTTCCGCCAAGAGAGTGTTTTAATTTTCATTGATTACATGGGTTAGGATTGTATGTGTAGAAGTATAATGGCATAGTCTGAATGATAAATAATACTCGTCCATAAAAAAACTGTGATATGTGCTAAAATTTATAGGGTAGAATGAGTTAAATATGCTCTATCTTAGTACGACATGAGAATGAACCAACTTAACCTCCTAACTTAAGCTAAGAATTTAATTGGGTAACTGATAATCTGATAACGTAATGATGTGCCATAGAGATAGTAAGATGAGTTGAATTGTTTAGCCATGTTTGTGATAATCTAGAACTTGCCTGAATAGTCCGCTAAGATAATATACGCTAGAAGTGATAAAAGGCCCTTGTGTTTATTAGTACACTAATTTCCTAAAAGAATCCAACCTAATGAAATAAATGTTCCTATTGATCCAAATGCTTTGAGCCTGAAATAGACCATTTTTCTAAACCCGTAACTCACCTTCCCTTAGTTTACTATTTTGGATGCGGTCCCTCCTTGGACATGTGCAACTTAACTTAATCCAAAATCCTAAGTTGAGGGTGGATAATTCAAAAAATGACCTCAACTAAGCACTTGTCCGACATCAAATACTATGCACCTCAACTAATGGAAAATCCATAAGTTGAGGGTGGTTATGAAAGATGAAACCAAAAGAAAAATATGTATGAAAAGAGTAGGGTGTTGAAAAGAGAAAAAGAAGAGTGAGAAGAGAATGTGACTTTGTGCCACATAAGCAAAAGATGATGAATAAACATGTTGAAAAATGATGAAGAGACTAAAATGCAAGAAAAAGAAAAAAATGAAAAATAAAGAGCTACAAAGTTGAAAGTCACATTCATGGTCGAAAAGAGTCAAAGAGAAAAAAGGTAAAAAGTATGATGTCAAAAATAGGGCAAAAAGAGGCAAAACGCCTTATGTAATGTGAAGGAGGGCAGAAAGTCATAGAGCAATACCCAAATGTACCACACCTGACCCTGAGCCTATGTTACAAGATAATAAAGTCATAAAGTGATATGCTGAATAGTTAAGAGAGTCTAAGCAGTGAGAATAAGGGCAAGCATATGGTATTGAGCACTAAGTTTACTTGAAATTACTTCTGATCATGAGTGTAGAATGAATTTGTGTAATCCAAATCATATTCATCGTGTGAAAAAGGGATTTCGTTTAAAGTAAGGGCATTAGTGGAATCATTGCAGAGTTGGTACCTTGGTGGTAGTGAAACAGTGTATGTTGTGGGTCAATTGGTCGATCTGTGTCATATCTTGATCCGCATGAATTAGTTTGTTGAGTATGAAAGAAAAGATGTACAATTGAAAATGGATTCGGGATAGAAATCCATATGATTGCTTGTGCTTCAATGTTTGCTTATATACAAGTGTCATTTTAAAGTCTTAGTGTGTCACTTGAGGACAAACAATGAATTTAAGTTGAGAGTGTTGATATAACATGGGTTTACGATATTTTTGATACATTTTACTTAAGATTTGTATATATCTAGTTCCATTTTTTGTTGGTATTAATATGTTTTTATCTTGTTTGCATGAAATAAGTTTGGACGTGGGAGTTAGGAGAGAGTTGAAAAAATATTGCAGAAAAAGCCACCTACAGACTGTAGGTCCATTCACGATCCATTGATGAAGGGAATATATTGATGGGCAAGGTTTAAAGATAAAACTAGATAATTCTTGACTAAGTGTGGAACCACGACCATGATCGACAAACCGTAGTTTGGCGTACGAACCCTACTTAGGTTCGTCAACTAATTTAGAGAAGTTGTTCCAGTGCCTGATTTTAAGAAACTAAGTACGAGACCACGGAGGAAGATCAACAGACGTGAATCCAGTCATGGTTCGTGCTGGTGAAGCCGTTCTTTGTGAGTGAAAGATGGATATTAAGCTTCTAAAAATTTTCCAAAGTTCGAAACCACGGAAAGGACCTAGGACCATAGGTCAGACCACGGTCTCTAGTTTAGTATCGTTAATGACAATCGTGTACAGAAACTTGATTTCCTTATTTGGTTTCCTTTTTAGTTATAACTTATTTTTCTATACACAGGAAATGTAAACGTCGTTTTCAAGGTTAGACATAATTATTCTAGTTCTAGTTTTTGTCTTAGAAGATTAACTTGCAACTTTAGTAATTCTTGATTTCTTAAGTTCGTTATGAAGATTATTGCTTTAAATTTCAATTAGAGATTTCGGCTTTCTTCTATTCATTACGTAATTTCATGATTTCTTCATCTAAAAATATAAATTGTGTTCTTGCTATTATGGGTAAGTAAATCCACAACTAGGGTTGTGAGAACCATAAGCAAATACAACAAATTATGAATGGTAACTAAGTAATTCTTGAATAGTGTTATTGCATGCATTGATAATTCTTTCATTTAGAAGTCTTTTAAGCGGTTGCAAACGTTAAAACTTTCTCTTTGCTACTTTCCGGACTAAGGAGGTAGTTAACGAGAAAAGAATTATAAACATAGATTTAGTATGATACTATCTGATAGTCTAATGTTGATTGGTCCACGGGTGAAAACTAGGTCATACATTGATGTAATGTCTAATATGAAGTAAAGGTAAGGTTAGGAAATTATACACACGTAACTGGACCATGGTGCGGGGTGAAATTCTCAAGTTGTCGGACCAAGAATTAGAGTTACATAACTTATCATTTTGCATGTAATACACTAAGAAGGTAATTGTATTGCTAGCATTACCGCTTTATGAGCTTATTGGGAACACATACACCCTAGTTAATTTCTCTAATAGATAATAAATAATGTTTGAACTTTTCTCACTTGTTCTCTACACAATAATCAATTCAATATCACATAACCCCCCCCCCCCCATTTTTTTACTTACTTGTTTTTGGAATTACTTAACTAAACAGAAATAATCGGCATTTAAATTTAAGTCTAGATCATATTCCTCGTGGGATTGATCCCTACCTACAAGTTGGGTTCTTTACTTAAAAAAATCTCTTATTCTTCTTTTATAGAGGTGTAATTTGAGTGTATGAAGCACAACACATATTGAGGAAGACAAGAGTGAGTTAGCAAAGGATATGCACAGACTTGCATTACTAGAAGTTCAATTGATGGATTCCAATGAAGAACAAGTGGTAGTGATGAATGGGACTGAATCATCATAACTGTCAGAAGTGAAAGAGAAATAAGACCAAGATCTATTTTGCTTGAAATGAAGGTAAATGTTCATAAGCAAAAGTATTAACTTTTGAACAAGGGGAAGATGGACTTTTGAGATATCAAGGTAGATTGTGTGTACCAATGGTGGATAGACTCCAAGAGAGGGTCATGGAGAAAGCTCATAGATCCAGATATCCCATTCATTCGGGTTCCTCAAATATGTATCACAATTTGAGAGAAGCTACTAGTGGAGTAGTATGAAGAAGGGCATTACAGAACTTGTTGCTAAATGCATGAATTTCCAACAAATTAAAGTGGAACATCAATAACCCGGTGGTTTGGCTCAGGATGTAGAATTTCCGGAATGGAAGTCGAATATGATTAATATGGATTTCATCACAATTTTCCAAGGTCTCACAAGTAGTATGATTCTATTTGTGATTGTTGATAGAATGACAAAATCATCCCACTTTTAATAAGTAGATATTACCTATTCAGCAGAGCATTATGCCAGGTTATGTATTCCAGAGATGGTTAGACTTCGTGGAGTTATGTCTCCATTATTTCGTATAGAGGTGCGCAATTTACTGCGATTTTTTGGAAGTCATTCCAAAAAGGATTGGGTTCAAAGGTGAACTTAAGTACTGCCTTTCATCCTCAGACAGATGGGCAAGCAGAACGTACTATTCAGGCCTTAGAGGATATGTTGAAGGATTGCATGACTGATTACAATGGTAATTGATATGATCAACTACCTCTCATTGAGTTTGCTATCAACAATAGTTGTCACTCTAGTATCCAAATGGATCCTTATGAAGCTCTTTATGAGAGAAGACATTGATATCCTATTGGATGGTTTGAAGTTGGTGAAGATGGGCTGATAGGACCATATTTAGTTCATGAAGCTATGGAGAAGGTGAAAGTGATTTAAGAGAGGTTGAAAATGACACAGACTCGTTAGAATTCCTATAATGATGTTAGTACAACGGAGTTAGAATTTTAAGTATATGATCGGGTGTATTTAAAGGTTTCACCCGTGAAGGGTGTTATGAGATTTAGCAAAAAGGGGAAGATTATTCCCCTATATATTGTTCGTTATAGAGTATCTAAGAGGTTGATAAGGTAGCTTATTAGTTAGGTCACATCTCCATGTTGAAAAAGTGATTGCGCAATCCTTCAATGATCATACCAACAAAAGATATTGGGATCAAATATAGATTTCTTATGAAGAGATTCCGGTTCAGATTTTGGATCGCCAATTCAAAAGTTGTGTACTAAGGAAGTAGCATCAGTCAAAGTTCTTTGGAGCAATCAGTTCGTTAAATAAGCTATTAGGTAAGTTGAGGAACATATGAAGTAGAAATATCCATATCTCTTCGAATTTGGAGAAATTTCAGAACAAGGTGCAAATTTATTCGATGTGAGAAATTTTTATATTGTTTTTTCTTATTAGTATTTTTTAATTTATAAGTAGCATTGTTGTATTTGCATTGCTTGTTCGGTGTTTGAGTTGAATGTTAGATGTTACATCCTCAGCCTAGTAAGAGAAATCTCATTTGAGGAAGAATAATTCCAAGGGATAGATATTGTAACATCTCTCTAACTGAAAGAACAAGGAGTGAGTTATAAATTGGAAATAGTCATAAATAAAAATTTAAAAAATTTGTTAAGTATGTTAAGTTTAGTTTTGGTCAGCTTAAAACTACCATAACTCCTAGGTCTAAATAAGTTACGTGTGTTTCTATATATCGTAGGAAAGATCTCGGAATAATCTTTCCAACTCTGCCAAGTTTGCACCTTCCAAGTTCGTATGAGTGAATTATGTTCATTGAAAGTTGGATTTTTCAAATAAGAAAAGTCCAACCCATATTTTGGAAGGGTATTATGGTTTTTTCCATACCCTATTATTTTATTTTATTTTTTAGTTAATTATGGTAAAATCAGAATTGGATCAGTTTAGTCTATTTGAAATTCATGCTAGGGTTTGGAGAAAATAAAAAAGAGAAGAAAGGAGAAGAATAGCTCAAGATTCGCCAAGATCGTGCGATTTGGCTGTGGATTCCGCCAAGGATTCAATCCTACAATGTATGTGATACTTTCAAAGCATTGGGTTCTTTCACCACGTGCCAAACATGTTTAGTTCAACAAAATTCGCTCTAAAAAGGTTGAAAGTTTGATGTTCATGATATGTATTCATGAAATTGATGTCGTTCTTGAATTGGGTTGAATTGAGAAGTTATGTCTAGTATTAGAGTTGTTTTGAGGTTCTTGGTAACATTTGTTGTGTATCTGAATCTAAAGAGAATTTGGGAAAATAGTCGAGTTTAGGCCAATTGAAACTGGGAAACTAAGAAAGAAAAAGTCAGGTGAATCTGGGCGGTGGGTCCACGTCATGGACCAACTTTCAGGCAGTGATTTCTTGATATTTCTGATATTTAGCTATTTAAAACCACTCCTAAACACCATGAGATCTCTCATATAATAAATCACAATCCTTTAATCCATAATTCAATTCAAGGAAAGTTAAGAGTTAGGTCTAGAATTTAAGAATCTAGTCAAGAGGAGTTCATAAAGTTTTCAAAAGTCATTCACAAACGTTTTAACTTTGTTGTAAGACTTAAATTTTAAGTAAATAAAATGGTGAAAAGTTGAGTTCATTTCTTCAAATATTATAGGGGAACTAAGTTTTCACAAAATTTAGAATGTTTTCACATTTGAACTAGAAAGGAAACATCGATTTCAAAAAGAGTTTTTAAGCTAAGTTTTGAGTAATTATATCAAACCCAAGAAAGAGTTTTGTTTTTACAGACATATGAGCTAAGTATATTTTGTGAGAAGTATTGAACACCGATATTGGAACACGAGTTCAAGAGAATTCAAGTCTCCATAAACCATGTAGCCGTCATTGGTAGTGAAGGATCATACTTTTTAAATAACACCTTAAGTGCTTGTTAGCATAAACTAGTGGATACACTTAGTTATGGCATCTTATATGACGGCAAAGTATTGGACAGTTCTGTCAAGACGATGTGTCACCACTTAGGATCATAGTGGTGGTTTTCGGTTAGAGAAACTCCCATAGAAACTATATTACTTTATTATATGAGTATCGTTAAGTTTGTTAGCACATTTTTTAACGAACTAAGTTGATTTCTACTGTTTATAAAGACTTTTATATATTGCATGTGTTTTGACTACTTTATATTAAGTTGAGTTATCTATAAGTTGAGTAAAGCCAAGGTAAGTGTTTCTGTAACAACCCTAAAAATGAATAGAATAAATACTTAGGGTGATTTATTTATTATTTAAAAATCTAAAATTTTAAGGGAAAAATGGTCCTTTCACGTATAATTAATTAAATCAGATTTTTAGTATTAAGGAGAGTCCTAAATTGACTATGTCATTATCTAAGCCTAAACAACTTCACACGTTTTACTCTCTAACGTCTATCAAATTCTCACGTTCAAACTCAATTGTTTTCTCTCTGCCAATTAATGTGAAGAACAGAAAATATAACAAAGGTTCTTCACACTTGAAGACTCATGAAAAAAATCTAAGAAAGCAAGCTAATTAAAAACGTTAAGACAAGGGAGATTTCCATCGAGTTGGTGCTGAAACTTTAGGTGAGTTGGACGTGGTTTTCTTCCCTCTTGGTCCCTTTCCCAAGAGACCTGTTAAGGTTCATATTATTCATTCGAAACTAGGATTGTTTTCACTTTTCATGTTCCCTGTCACTAGCTCCCAATGATCTTAGGTTTGTATGTTTGCGGGTAGAATTTAAGGACACTGTGTGTGTGGTGACGATCTCGTTTCGAGTATGTGTTCATGATTATGTGCTTATGTTTTTGTGTCTTTCAAAAATATGAATGTAGACATGAACGTATGTTTTCTAGGTTGTTACTATGACTTTTGAGTATCCATTTTAGCATGCTAATAACATGGAATCACTTGGTTTTATGTGTAAGTAGATGTTCCATTACATGATATTCACATAGTTGAAATACTATCAACTCTAGCTAAAACAAATCACCAAATCATTCCCCTAACTTGTCTTAAGAACCCTAACGAATGTCTAAGAAACAATGCTAAAATGACTCGTAAAATGATGCATAAAAACATGGAATAAATTTCCAAAATCAGGAGATAAGATGTAGATAAATTCTAGAAAATTTGAACGTCAAAAAAATGAAAACAAATAGGTGAGGTCTGCAGGGATCGAACCCAAGACCTCACGAAAGCATACCTTAGCATATAAATTAAAAAAGGGGTGTGCCAGGCGGGGCTCGAACAAGGGTTGTGGTTCGGTGAAGTTCGCAAGACGAGAAAATAATAAAATGTTGTTGTGGGTTTTCGATCCCACAACACCAAAGTGTGTGTGTGTGTGTCTATATATATATATATA